>NW_027467095.1:127500-165000 GCF_046128005.1 Genypterus blacodes
TTTCCAGGTCAATCACCTGTCAATCAATCTGTTTACATCAAACTGTCAATCAATACACACAGTCAATATGTTTATGCGCATGTTTCATGTATTTCTGTCTCCCTCTCTCCCTCTCTTTCTTTCTCCACCTCTTTCTCCCTCTCTTTGTCTCTCCCTCTCTTTCTCTCTTTCTTTCTCTACCTCTCTTTCTCCCTCTCTTTCTCTCTTTCCTTCTCTACCTCTCTTTCTCCCTCTCTTTGTCTCTCCCTCTCTTTCTCTCTTTCTTTCTCTACCTCTCTTTCTCTCGCTCCCCCTCTCTCTGTCTCTGTCTCTGTCTCTCCCTCCCTCTCCTCTCCCCGTCTCTCTCTACCTCTCTCTTTCACTGTGTAGATGCAGCAGCGTCGCTCGCTCACTAAGCTCCCCCTGCAGGCGAACTTTTACCCGATGAGCTCCGCCTCCTTCCTACAGGATGCGTCATCTCGTCTTTCTCTGCTGTCTGCTCAGAGTCAGGGCGTGGCCTCACTCAGACAGGGTGGGGGAGGGGCTTTTGATTTATTTGTAAATATCTCTGATCAAAATAATGATCATGAGTCTTAATGTTTGTGTTTTGCTGCCCCCCGCAGGCGAGCTGGAGGTGGTGCTGGATCGACGGCTGCATCAGGACGATAACCGCGGTCTGGGTCAGGGCATCACTGACAACAAGCTGACCGCCGCCCGATTCCACATGCTGCTGGAGGACAGGGGGGGCGGGGCAAAGGTCAGGAGGCAGAGTTTCTTTATTTTAATGCTTATTCTTTGCTTTTGTGGTTTGATGGTTAAAATGTTTTAATTTCAACTTTTTTTTGTTTCTATCAGCAAGTGGGCGGGGGTTCTGTAAGCCACCTGTCGCTGCTCGCCCACCTATCCTCTCTCTCTCTTAGTCACCCGCCAATCACCATGATTGGCCCTGTTAACCACCCATTGCTGAAGCTCCGCCCCTTCATGCCACTTGGCTCTTCGCTGCCCTGTGACCTTCACTTGGTGAACCTGAGGACTCTGGAGGACCCACAGGTGGGAAACTCTTTGTGTCATTCTTTGTATCATTCACACACGTGTACAAAAATATAAATGAAAACAAGAAAAAAAAGTGATGTCATGTTTGTTTGTAAACAGGAAACAGGAAGCCCTTCACAGGAAGTAGCGCTACTTCTCCACAGGAAAGGCTTCGACTGTAGCTCCGCCCCTGAACCAGAGCCAGCGTGCACGTGGAGTGCTCAAGAGGAGGTGGAGCCCAAACACACACACACACACACACACACACACACACACACACACACACACACACACACACACACACACACTCTCTCTCTCGCTCTCTGACTCTGTTTGTGATCCATTCCTTTCAGGTGGATCTGCTCCAGGTTTTCTCTCCTCTCCAGTTTCGTTCTCTCCGTCGATCTGGTTTCACTTTGCTACGTGAAGACGATGAGCAAGACTCCGCCCAGCAACAAAAGCCACACATCAGCAACCTACGGCCAATGGAAATCAGTGCTTTCAGGGCGGAGCTCAAATAAAATTCAGGAAGAGGAAGCTCAAGTTTTCCACTTCCTGCATCGGAGAAGCATCAACAATAATCAACATCAACAAATAAATAAATAATTACAGTAGAACAAAAAAAAACATTTTAACGTCCAATCAGAGCACAGGGGTGTCATTTCTAGATGTGGTCAGGTCAAAGGTCAAGAGAACATTTCATGACTTTTTTCATGTCCTGATGATCTGTGACACGAGGCATGGCATCAACCTGTGAGATCACTATGGCAACAAGGAGGGCCAAACGTGCTCAGTGTCAAATTCATGTTTTTTAAACGTGGTTGTTGTGTGAATGTTGCCATGGTGACACATTTTGTCTCTTCCTGCTGTATTTTTTTTTATCACTTTTTGAATGAAGAATTTCATGATGCTGGATGTTTTCGTGTGAATGCAAAGTTTTTTATAAATTTTGAACCATTCAGGAATATTTCCAAACTGCACATTTTTACATCTTAATGTTTCTTTTGTATTTTTTGGTTTGAGCTGTGAAGGGAAGTTTTGATTAACTTCTTAATAATTCCATGTTTTGTTTAGACTTAAGTGTTATTATTCATGACGTATTTAAGGAATGATGTTAAACTTTAACACTACAAAAATCTATGCAATAATTAAAAAAAACGTATGCATGAATAAAATCATTTAGGTATTCATGAAGCAAAATGCTAACATGCAAATATTTTGTTTTTGGGTGAAATATGTTTTTTAGAATTCATATTCAGGGAATTTTTCTGTGCACAAACCTGTCTGTTTATTCTGCTGTGAAAAGGGACATTTAGCAAAGTATTGTGGGTAATTTTGTGGTTTTAATAAATGGAATAAATGGAAACTTGTCTTCTGTTGTTATTTTCTGACACATTTTTTGCACTATTTATGTTCTAATACCCTAAGTCTAATAATGATCAGCTCACCTCCTTGATCACTTCATTAAAAAGTAAAAGTAAATATACTGTATATTTAACCTTTGTTTCCTTATTCGTATCCACATTTTGATTTGATTTTCAATCTTTCATTTGCGTCGACATACTTTGATATAAATACTATAAACAGTTTGTCTCCCTGTTGAATCTTTCCTGTTTTGCTTTTAGCAAACAGATTTTCCAGAATGTTCACATTTTTTGTAGATAGTTTGTTGTTCCTTCCCTATAACAGCGAGCGGCGCTGCTTCGTGCTGTAGCTTGATTCACAATAGTGAAGAAGAGAAACAACCAATCAGCGCGCCCTGTGAGCGGAACCGGAAACATTGGTTTACTCGCCAAAGTTTCTGCTGCAGAAACGCGAAACTTTCTGCGTTTTCCGTCTTCTGGCTTCATGACGGCACAGGTGGGCTTCACACACACACAAACACACACACACACACACTTGACTAATAATAAGATTGTGAATGTTTCCACTCACGCTGCCTGTGAGTGAGTCAGCAGACAATCACATGTGAGCCCGCCGGATGTGTGAATCAGCTGATTCGTGTGGAATTCTATTCCTGCAGGTGTGCGTGCTGTACTTTGCTAAGAGCGCTGAGCTAACTGGGCTGAGGGCGGAGCCTGTTGCTGTGCCAACACCAATCAGCAGCAGAAATCTGTGGAATTTGTTGCTACAGCGACACCCCAGGTACAAACGGCACTACCGTACAACTGGGATGTGCTTAATGTGACATTGACCGCAGCCTTCAAAATAAAAGCTGGCTGGAATAATTGTCTTTAGAATAAATGTGTCTGTGTGTTACAGTAGAAAAAAATATTGAATTATGTGTTTCCTTTAGGATAAAAGTTCAAAGGAAAATAAGCTGATTGCTTGTATAGAAATGTTAACGTCTTCAAAATAAAACCTAGACAAAATAGAAAGTAAAAGCACATATGCACGTGTGTGTAGTCTTGTTATCCTTCAAGGCCACGTGGTGCTGGCTGTCCGTCAGTGTTACGTTACCATTGGTGACCAAACAGTGACCCTGAAGGAGGGGGACGAGGTGGCCGTGATCCCGCCCCTCAGTGGAGGATAACACGTGAGAATCAGTCAAGTTTATTTCCTGCTGCATTTAAAGTTTCATCCTGTAATACTCAAAGAATATTTAGACATCTATAAATGTGATATGAGTGTTCCTGGTGTTCACAGGTGATGGGATCGGAGGAGTGCAGAGATGTGGTCAAGCTGAGCCCTGATAGGCTGTCGCTACAGGAAGTGGTGGACTCAGTCAGCAGCACTTCCTGTGGAGCCATCTCAGTCTTTATTGGTCTTCAACAAAATGATTACTTCTACACAATTGTCATATTTATTGTTGTTCTTATTTGACTGTGCACAAATCACCGTGCTGATGTGTGACCTGGTGTGTTCAGGGACGACTCGAGGTGACGTGCTGGAGGACCGCAAGGTGATCGGTCTGGAGTACGAAGCCTATGAGCCCATGGTCCAATCAGAGCTCAGCATTCTGTGTGCTGACATCAGAGCGCGCTGGCCGTCCGTGACGCACATCAGCGTCCATCACAGGCTGGGGTGAGACAATGCTAACTGCTAATGCTAACAGCAGAGTCTTAGTGTTTGAAAATAATGACATCATCTCAACAACATTGAGGCATAGTGAAGCACAAATCTATTTATTTGTTTCTGTCGCCTCAAAATCCAGAAGTGTTTGTGAATAATGCAAACAAATGTTGGTTAATCTTATAGGTATAAATTGTGATTTGGCATAAAGTAACAGTGGAACCCACTCCACCTGCTTACATCCCTGCTACACACACCACACACACACACACACATACACACACACTCCTCCCTGGTATAATTCAGTGACGTGGCCTCTGATTGGACAGGCTGATTGAAGACTTTGTGGCTTTAAATGTCGTAAAGATGAACTTCTTGTCGTCAGGTGGGTGGCCTTAGGTGAAGCCAGCGTTGTCATAGCGATCTCGTCTCCTCATCGTCATGACGGCCAGCAGGCTGTGCAATTCTGCATCAACAAACTGAAGGCTAGCGCCCCCATCTGGAAGAAGGTACTTGACTCAAATACACACATTATTTTGTGAGTTTTAAGATTTTGTTCATATTTGTAGCCCAATATCACATCAACAAAGGGCAAAGGGCAAATCAGAGGGCAGAGGGATTTGAACCAGAACAGAACTTCAGGTGGTGAGGGAAGTCTTTGGGGTCTTTGTCTTCTTTGTCTTCTGCCTCTGAGCCACCAACCTTCATGGAGAAGGAAAAGGAAGGAAGTGAAAACTCATTTGTGTGTGTGTGTCTTGACAGGAAGTATATGACACCAAGGATGTGACCTGGAAGGAGAATGCTGAGTGTCCCTGGGCCCAGGCTAAAGCTGAGTGGGGCGGGGCTGATGTTTAAGGGGGCGGGGCTTCAGTCTCATGTGACATTCCCTGGGCCAATTGCAAGCCAGTCCAGCAGCCAATTAAAGGGGGGAGTATGTTCAATAAAAGTAATTGTGAATATTTTGGTGTACTTTGTGTGCAATTTATTACAGTAACACAGTTACAAAGGTGTTTCCTTTGAACGTTTGATAATTCAAAACAAACATTTATGTCCACATCGTATGCTACTAGCATCACAAAACACCTTTCATTGGCGCTTTGTATAATCTCCATGTCGTAGCTTCTTCCTCCTGTCTGGTATTTTGTTGGGTGACGGACCAGTCAATGGGTGCTTTGGCGCCCCCACCTGGACGAGTGAATCAGGGAATCAAGAAGTTCTTATGTTCTTGCTTTAATGGACTTTAAGGAGCTCGGGTGACCCTCTTGTGTATGTGTTAATTTGACTACTACATAACTTGGTGACATAACCATGGCTCTGAAAATGTACACACTTTGAGTACATGTACACTATTTGTAGGTTTTGTTGTGACGTGGGTGGGAAGAGAGAACTCGAAAGCAGAACTCTGCCGTTTCGATTTCACGTGATGTCAGTTGACCAGTCGCGTCGTTGTGATTGAATTGACAGGCGGAAGTGTGACTAAGAAACAGCTGATGGGTAGGTATTTTTGCCTTGGGCTTTTATTTTGAAGGCGGACCGGACGCTGACTTCGGTGCCGACGCTGTCGTCGGTCAGCTGACTGTCAAACTCGTGAAGCTGAACCGATCCCCGGACACCAGCTCCAAACAGACCGGTCTGTCTGGCTCCGGTAATCCCGAACCGCTCGCACCTTGAGCTGTACGAGTTCCCCCGGAGACCCCGTTTGGCGCCTGGAATCCGGACCGAGACGAGCTCGTCGTATCCTGACGTGAACTCCTACGGTCCGCCCCGCTCCGCTGGAAGCTGCGAGCCGGAGGCCTCCCGAGGCCGCGGAGCAGCGTGAGCAGCATGGCCGTGCTGGATGTGGCCATGCAGGGCCTCGCCGTGTTCGGCTTCCTGCTGTTCTTCGTGCTGTGGCTCATGCACTTCATGTCCATCATCTATGTGTGAGTGAGCCGCTCAGCTAAGCTAACAGCCCTCTGTCTTTACAAGGTCTTCTTCATAAATTCATGGTTGAACCCGAACATCCGCGTATAGCCGGTAAACAGACCTTTCTCGACGTTTTGCCGATGATAGCGGCTCGTCTGGACGGAGGAGCTGCGGGGAGGAAACCTGCTCATTCAGCCAGCTAGCCGGCTAGCTTAGCCCGTTAGCCTGTCGGTTTTCCCGCAGAAAACAAAGTTAAAATGTTTATTTGTCGTTTAATTTGAGGTAAAACTCGCACTTTGCTCCCGCTAGACTTTCTGATTGATCAATACCATTTTCTTTTCTGTTTCATTTATTCTGTTTATTTTTCCCTTCGTGTTGGAATGTTTGATTTAACTCTGAACATTTCCTTGTTTGTGTTCGTCTGAAGGTTTAAATAGTTAAACAACAGATTAGTAAAAAATAAAAACCATCGTAGATAGAAAATAATGAAGTTGTAGGAAACAAGTGTAAAGAGACAGCAGGTTTAGGGTTTATACGTGACAATGTTATTACAGACAATAAGGAAGAAGTGGTTCACAAATGTGTCTATTAGTAAAGTGATCCTGAGCTGACAAGAGACAGGAAGTCATCTTTCTGTTATGAAAGGATGTCGCAGGATTGTGATGGAGTTGATAAACCTATAACAGCTCCAAGATGATCGCCATGGCAACAGGGTAGCCAATCATACTGAAGACAGGCAGCGCCATCAGCCAATGGCAACACCAGAGGGCACAAGGATGAGAGTGTGTTAGGACCAAGGACCAGAAAATAATACTCTGTGTGTGTGCGCGTTTGTGTGTGTCTGTGTGTGTGTGTCAGGCGCCTGCACCTGCACAGGAAGCGGGCAGAGGTGAAGGCAGTGTTCACTCAGGTTGGAGTTTCTCTGCTGAAGCCCCTGAAAGGCGTCGACCCGAACCTGATCACCAACCTGGAGACGTTCTTCACCCTGGACTACCCCAAGGTGACCCCCCCTTCTCTCCCCCCCCCCCCACCCCCAGTTCGTTAGTTAGTTTGTTGTGGTGTGTAATGTATGTGTGTCTCCAGTATGAGGTGCTGCTGTGCGTCCAGGATCAGGACGATCCAGCCGTGGACGTCTGCAAGAAGCTGCTTGGGAAATATCCTAACGTGGACGCTCGACTTTTCATCGGTCAGAACATCGTCAGCCTCACTGCTTCTGTCTGCTTGGTGTCATGCTACATGCTAATGTTTGCCGCTTCTTTCAGGGGGGAAAAAAGTGGGCATCAACCCAAAGATCAACAACCTGATGCCAGGTTATGAAGGGGCCAAATACAACCTGATCTGGATCTGTGACAGCGGCATCAGAGGTCAGAGGTCATAGCCTAAAGAATTCAACAATACGCTCATGTTGCCTGAAGGTCTAAAAACTCAGTGCTAACTTCCTGTTTGCGTCTGTTGGGCAGTGAAGCCCGACACCTTGACCGATCTCACCAATCAAATGACGGAGAAGGTGGGACTAGTCCACGGTTTACCGTACGTCGCCGACCGCCAGGGCTTCGCTGCGACGCTGGAGCAGGTCAGGCTAACATGCTAACACAATGCAAACTTCCTGCTCAGGGCACTTCCAGGCGCTAATGCTGCGCGTGTTCCAGGTGTACTTTGGGACGTCTCACCCGCGCTCCTACATCTCGGCAAACGTGACGGGCATAAAGTGTGTGACGGGAATGTCGTGCCTGATGAGGAAGGACGTGCTGGATCAGGCGGGGGGATTGGTCTCCTTCGCTCAGTACATCGCAGAGGATTACTTCATGGCTAAAGCTATCGCTGACAGGTTAGCATGTTAGCATCACTTCATCTCACAGGGTGTTAGCATTCAGCCTCACACATGGTCAAATGGAAGATGAACGCCGTGATAGTTGCGTGTGATTCAAGGGGGCGGGGTCTCTCCTTAGGGGTTGGAAGTTCTCCATGGCGACACAGGTGGCGCTGCAGAACTCCGGCTCGTATTCCATCAGCCAGTTTCAGTCCCGCATGATCAGGTGACATCACCATCTTTGCATTCATATGGAACCGGATCTGATGGTTGACCTTTGACCTCATTTTCTATTTATGTAATCACTTTTTCTCCAGATGGACGAAGCTGCGGATCAACATGCTTCCTGCCACCGTGCTGGAGCCCGTCTCTGAGTGTTTCCTGGCCAGCCTCATCATTGGCTGGGCCGCTCATCACGTGTTCAGGTCAGTGTCCAATCAGCAAGCAGAGCACCACGCAACAATCCAGCACATTCATTAATGTGTGTGTGTGTGTGTGTGTGTGTGTGTGTGTGTGTGTGTGTGTGTGTGTGTGTGTGTTTGTAGGTGGGACATGATGGTCTTCTTCATGTGTCACTGCCTGGCCTGGTTCGTCTCTGATTACATTCAGCTGACTGGAGTTCAGGTACGTGCTTTTATTTTGAAAGACTGACATTGACTGAATATTTGTTTTTAGTTTAGATTTTGAATGAAGCTGAACATAAATGTGTACATACCATTCCAAACTTTTACTCTGAAAGGGCATCTTCATCCCCCAAGTATGCTTTTATTTTGCCTGTCTTGTTCCTTTATGTGAGTTTAAGTTCTACGCTTTTCATTTTTACCTCTGACCGATACTTTGAAGAGCTTTTCCAGCATGAGCTTAATTTTGAAAGAGGATGTGATGTCACGGTGCAGGGCGGGGCTCTGTGCTTCTCCAAGTTGGATTTCGCCGTCGCCTGGTTCATCAGGGAGTCGATGGCTGTGCAGATCTTCCTGTCTGCGCTCTGGGACCCCACCATCAGCTGGAGGACGGGACGCTACCGCCTCCGCTGCGGCGGCACCGCCGAGGAAATCCTGGACGTCTAGTTACCATGGTGACTGTACACCACGCTTCAGCGAGGAGGAAGAGGAGCAGGAAGTGCAGATAAGATGAAAGAGACTGCTTTTGTTTTTTTATCAGAGTGTGTCAAAGTTTTACTCTGTGTGTGTCTCAGTATGTGTGAGTGTGTGTGTGTGTGTGTGTGTGTGTGTTTTTTAAGTATTTATGTTGTTTTGATGGTGCTAATGTAAAAAATGCCAGAACAAGCCAATGAGAGCGCAGGATGAAGAGGAAGCCTTGGCACTGAATCGTTGGTTTGTGTATTTATCATCCTCGCTCCTGATTGGCTGATTTTTTTATTTATATTTTGCTTCAACATAAAAGTATTTAACGAGTCGCCACAGCAACAAGAGGCCGAAAGCAGCAGAAAATAAAAGAAAGACAAATAAACAAACAAACCGATGTGGCATTCGCACTGAATCAATCAATTCCAGTATTTACATTTCATGTAAAGAAACCTAAAAACAAAAGGACCAAAAAAAAGTGTGTGTGTGTGTGTGTGTGTGTGTGTGTGTGTGTGTGTGTGTGTGTGTGTGTGTGTGTGTGTGTGTGTGTGTGTGTGTGTGTGTGTGTGTGTGTGTGTGTGTGTGTGTGTGTGTGTGTGTGTGTGTGTGTGTGTGTGTGTGTGTGTGTGTGTGTGTGTGTGTGTGTGTGTGTGTGTGTGTGTGAGTGAGAAGTTTAACGTTAGCCGTTAGCGTAGCCATGAGTTCGGTTGATGACATCATATTTGAGTCGGATGAACTCCAGTTCTCGTGAGCCAATAGGATTCTTTCATTTTTATATCGCAGTTATCTGCTGTTGCTTGTTTACGAGCCGACCAATCAGAGCTGAGGATATGTCGAGACGGGAACAATAAAGTTTTATCTTTTCAAAGCCCAATGAAAGTGTTGCTGTGTCATTGTCCCTTGTGGGCGGGGCTTAGGGCAGCCATTGGTAGTCAGGGATTCCTGTGAGATTTTAAACTAAATGAATGTTTTCACTGTGCTCATGTAGGAAATGTGTGTATTTCATAACTGCTTTTGATCACATTTATATATTTATATTTAACTTGTCTTCCACACTTTTGCTTTGCAAACATGTTCTAACTTTTTCAGTTTAAAGCACTTCATATTTTATTGCTGGTGTAAATATTAAATCATGTTCATATCACTATGAATTCTGGGTAATCTGTCCCTGAAGTAGACCGTTTTAGGTCCATGTTGGCCCCCCAGTGGAGACGAGGTGACCTGCAGGCAGACTGGCTCAGCCCACATATCAACAAAGCAGCTGATTGGCTGTGGTGAAAAGCTCACAAAGGTTAAAGGTCAGAGTGGGAACATAAAATCCCCGAATCATCAAACACGTGCAGTGGTGTTGGTGGGCGGAGCTAAATTTAGATAGATGAATTGATTAATGTTTAATATGTACGATCGACCAGTCACAGCTCAGCTTGACACACACATATATGTACATATAAATACACACATCAAACATGACACTTCATTTTGTACTGTACAGTATAAATACATGCATAATACAAAACCCATCTCAAATCAAATCCAGCAGAATAAAAAAGAAGGCACAAACTTATTTAAAAAAGCTTTCAGCCAATCAGAGGACAGAAGTGCCGTAAACAAAGGCACCAACATTACAGTCAATATGAATCATTTCAGTCCAATGCTTTTTTTTCACTTTAACATGGTAAAAAAACAAAAGTTGAAAAAATTACTTGGACCAATCTTCAGTTTACAATTCTCAGTTTCAAGCCAAAATGGTAAAAATCAACCGAATACATAGAAAGAGAGAGTTACAAAAAAAAAAGCATGTAAACACCAAATTATATGAAATCATTGTGAAAAAATCCAGTTTTTTTCTGCACCTCGTTCATTAGCACTCCTTACTGATTGTTACCCACAATGCTTTGGTGCTCTGCTGGATGTGCTTTGAACGCCCCCCTCAGTGACATCATCAGTGCTGTCACCATGACAAAGAAGCCTGACGACTGGTCCATCCATGTCAGCCAATCAGACAGATTGGAGGGTCTCTGTCAGGGTCAAAGATCAGGTGGTGGACTTGGAGAAGGACACCCTGAGGTGCTGGCTGTAGGGGTCAAAGGTCAGATGGTGGACTTGGAGAAGGACACCCTGAGGTGCTGGCTGTGGTCCAGCTGGTGGTCGTGCAGGGCGATCAGAGCCTCAATGGCTTCTTCCACAGACACCAACTGCATCAGCGCCATCTTCCTGTCCTTCCTGCAAAAACACAGTAAATGACATCAGCTATCAAAACAAACCCTGTGCCGTCGTCACTGTAGTGCTCTGTGGAAGTACTAACTGGAAAAACTTGAAGGCTTTGATGTTGAATCCTTGGGAGGAAAATAAATCCGTCAGAACTTCTTCAGTGACTGAGGAGCTGCGAGACAACGAAGAGTTAAACTCACACAAGAGCAGTGGACAGGCGAAGACGTACTGATGTGTCAGATTAAAGCTTACGGGATGTTGGACAGGTGCAGCGTCGCCGATGGAGGGAAAATGTTGTTAAAATTTTTGGAGCCTGGCTTTTTGAAGCGGTGGAGGGCGGAGCCTGAGAAGTCACGGGTCAGCGCCTGCTCACTTTGCCCCACTCCCCCTCGCGGGAGCTGCACCGCTGGGTGTTTGGACAGTGTGACACGGATCGTGTTACCATGGAGACGCTGACCGTTCAGGTGGCTCATTGCTGCAACAAATATGACAAAAGCAGGCAGTGATGCTTACCAAGAAATACGACAAAAACGGCTGAAGGTCACAAAGGAAAACAAGATCTAAATTTAAATGAATATTCTGGTTTAAGACGGCTGATACTGTGTGTGTGTGTGTGTGTGTGTGTGTCAGACCCAGCTGAGCCTGCGATGTGTCGCTCATCTGGACAAGCGCGCTCTCCTTCCTGTTGAAGAGAATCTTCACCCTCTGAACGTCTCCGTAAACACCTGCACACAGGTTTGATGCTCTCAGCATCCCAGTGTGTCTCAGAAGCAAATCTTACTGTAAAGATAATGACTGTAACTTGTCCTACCAAACAGGATGAAGAGGCAGTGAGGTGAGACGCTCTGCAGAGAAAGACAAAAATAAATGAATGGACTTTATTAAGTCCCGCCCACAAACCACCAGCTGTGTTGATTTTCCTTCCTGTCAATCATGGAACCAAATGATCTAGAAAGAGGGCGGGGCTTTCTTCCCTGGTGGGGATGTAAACATATAGATGTGGGCTGACCTCTGGGTTGAGGTTGGATACCAGCAGCACAGAGTGGACAGCAGGGGGCGCCACTGCCTGTAGAGCCACCCTGCCCGGCAGAGCCAAGGCCCCTGGGAGGGCCTGCATGGAGAAGCCTGAAAGAACCCATCCATGATCAATAAAGCAGAAGAACCCACCAAAGAGACACTTTGTTTCTATGGTTACCTGTGTGCGGGAAGGCGGGGGAGAAGGCTGCAGCTCCGTACGGGGGGAGGGCCACACCTGCACACACACACACACACACACACTTAGCACAAGGTCACGCTGCGTCTGTGTCATAAGCGTTAGCTGTTTACCGAAGGAGGCGGGCTCCAGCTCGCCGGTGGGAAGGTCGACTCTGGTGAAGTCACGGCTTTTGTCGTTGTTGTATTTGACGTTGAGCGTGCTCAGTTTGGAGAAGTCGATGTGGAGCGTGCAGCAGCCATTGTAGATGTTCTGTCCGTCCAGAGCCTGTTCACCAAGACACATCTCCATCATTATTTTAGTCAACATTGTGTCAGGTTTGTGTGTGTGTGTGTGTGTGTGTGTGTGTGTCACCCACCGCCTTAGCGTGCTGAGCGTGCACGGCGTCACTGAACTGCACCAGAGCCTGAAACTGATTGTTCCTAGTGAAGGTGATGATCTTCATCACTGAGCCGAACTTACCGAAGATCTACACACACACACACACACACACACACACACACACACACACACACACACACACACACACACACACAAACACAAACACACAGTGTTGAAGATATAACTACAGATGTAAACAGGAAGTGGTGTCTTGTTGTCTTGTTTCTGACCTGTTGCAGCACCTCCAGAGTGACGGGGTAAAATAGATTCTCCACTATGATTCGCAGAACGGGACTCTGAGCCAGAAGTAAGCCCCGCCCATCATTGCTGCTCAACATGTTCCCAGGAGCACTGAGGGCCTGCAGCGCCACCTGGGGTCTCTGCTCACAAACAACAAGCAGGTTGGCATTGAGTCATTTTTAATTAAAAAAATGTCATTTATTCAGTTTGAAGATAAATCTTAGGAAGTGGGCGGAGCCAAAGCCCTGCCTGACCGTGCGATTGGGCAGGTTGTCGGTCTTGAGCTCACGATGGTTAGAAAACTGAATGTAGACTGGCCAGTTCCTGACAGTGGGCGTGGCTGAGGTGTAGTAGTTCACCATGGCAACGGCTGCTTCCTCTGAGGCCATTTCTAAAAACGCCTGCAAAACATTGAGAAACATTTGACCAAAAATGTGACAATTTATTCCATTTCCCATAATCAAAGATCAACAAGCTGCACTAAAGTTTACACAAACACACACATGTGCACACTGTTGAACCCTTCACAGCTGTGTGATGAAGATGAGACTGAAGGAGCTGCATAATAGCACACACACACACTTTCAGTCTGAATGTCTGTTTGCATTAATGTGTGTGTGTGTATGTGTGTGTGATGACTCAGCCATTACCTGGTTTTTAGCCTTTAGCAGTAGCAGGTTGCTAACCTGGCCAAAAGGAAGAGCCAGTGCAAGCACTTCCTGTTCTGAAGCGTCAAAAGGAAGCTGACGAAGGTGAAGAACCCGAGAGGGGGCGCACTGAGCACGCTCAGAAACACACACTCTATCAGAGCCATCCACTGGGAGTGACAGAGACAGGCGGAGAGAGAGAGACAGATGGAGGGAGAGAGGTGGACAGGTTTGTTGAGGATGTGTTCCATTTGTCTTGTTGATGGGGGCGTGGCTTGTCTCTCACCTGTCGCTGACGGTGAGTTGCTCATTGTTGCATTCCGGGCGAGCGATGCAGGACAGACTGGTTCCTGTGGGGGAGGGGGGGGGTCACAGGATCATTCTAACCCTAAACATCATACATGACAGTGAGTTACCCCTAAAGCCCCTCCCCCACTTTTTGATAAGTTTTGAGGCAACTGTAGGAATAAACACACACGCTATCGATCATCGCGATATAAGGCGAGATGATCCGCAGGCTCGTCATTGTATATGACGTCACAGAGCATAACACGCACATAACGTGAAAAGACGCCCACGTACAATTTGTACAATGTGGCCGGTTATCGCGAGATTTCACGCACACAGCTTCACGGGCGGAGTCCTCGCGACATCCAACCCAAAACAAAACATCTAAACAGCGCAACATAAACAACAAACAGCGCACGAGGAACGAGATGTAAACAACAACAAGAACACAAAGAGCGCTGGACTAATGCGCAGGCGCAGACCTCGAGAAGACGACGCAAGGAGGAAGGAAGGAGGGAAGGAAGGAAAACACGGGATGATTCGGGAAAAGATCGGAGGGGATTTGTCCGCGCTTACCCGTCCATGATCTTGGAGGAGGAAGAGGATGATGAAGAGGAGGAGAAGACTGGTGAAGGTTTATTTTGGTCCGAGGCTCCCGCGCTGCTCTCAGCCAGAGAACAACGAGCTCTCTTCCGGGTTTATTGACGTCATAGACGCAACATGGCGGCGGCGGGAACGCCCAGTGCTGAAAAACCAAACCTGAAAAATAATTTATTAGATTTTAACTAATTTACCTTAGTAAAAAAAAACTTTGTTTCATGTCAAATACAGAATATAACTCATTTTATTTATTGTCTGGCGAAATTGGATATTTTAGTTTAATGATAAACACTGAATAATTGAATAAATACTATAATTAGATATGATAACTTAGATATGATGAAATGTAATAACTTCACAGGAACACGATTTTATTTAATGTAGAAAAATATGTCAAATAGAAACTGGGAACATTGCCATTGTTAATTTATTTATATTTTCACCTTTAATGAGCCAAAACGGGTTGCTTCTCAGTAAACTGTGTTCTTCCAACTTCTACTCTATGTTTGGTATAAAATGTATGTAGACTTAACGTTTCACCTTATTCTGTCTAAATACAGTACACATATTTTGATTAAACAAACAAAACGTCAGATATACAAATACAGCCATATAAACTTAGTGTATATCGTTTATGTTGTGGACTGTAATGGTTATTAAATTAGTTCAGTTTTATAGAGTTATGTTTGCTTTTCGTTTGATCGCGACGGAAGTGGAGTTAAGCTTGTGTCGTCACTTCCTGCGTCCTGACACACTGGGTGAAAGGTGAAGTCGCAGCGCTTTGGCTCGTTCATCGTCAGTTAAAGAAAACAATATGTTGCAGAACAGCGGGTGAGTTTACACACAGCGACCCGCTAATTATCCGTTTAAGATCACAGAAATAAACGCGTTACAGTCCATAAGTACCCAGCTGGACCGGGGCCGGCACTCGTCCTTCATCTGCATGAAGGTTCAAGGGGTTCTGTTGGGTCTGGACCCGGCTGCTGCTGCAGGCCCGTCATGACTTTGGGACGTTTATGTGATGTGGGGCGAAACAAACGCATTTGATTTGATTCTTTGAAACTGCGCTCTGCCTCGTTTACGGTTCTGGCGCAGAGCCCGTGAGCCAGGCAGCGGCATGTCAGTGGTTCCAGGGAGTTCGGTGATGCGAAGCCGGTGGTTCTGGTCTCGGTTCGGTCTTAAAGATGTTGTGCCTTCAGAATTAAAGCGCCCTCTGTCTTCTTCTTCATACAGGCTATTATCTTGTAGGGTCAACAGGAAATGACGGCGGAAGTGTTGTGATTGATTCAGTGGTTGAACATGAAGAGAACAAAGTGGCGTGTATGTTAGTAGCAGTTTAATGAAGTTAGCATTTCAGTTTAATGAAAGAAAGTCTAAAGAGAAATGCAACATAAACGTTATAGAAGTGGATTAGTTCGATTTGCGTTGTGAAAGATGATGAATCGTTTTAGCACTATGTTTATGTAGAAATGTTCTGTGTTACTTATTACATTACGATCATTTGGCAGACGCTTTTATCCAAAGCAACTTACATTACATTACCACGCTTCGCAGAGGGGGGAGCAATTGAGGGTTTGGTGCCTTGCTCAGGGGCACCTCGGCAGGGGCTCGAACCGGCGACCCTCTGGTGCCCAAGCGGAAGCACTACCCACTGAGCCACTGCCTCCCTGTTGTAATAAATCAGTGTGCAAACCCTACAGATTTATGATTTCTTCATATGATTTCTTCAATGCATGTAAGGAGGCAGTAGTCGACAGTCGGCAGTAGTCGGCAGTCGGCAGTAGTCGGCAGTCGGCAGTAGTCGAGTGGGTAGAGCTTCTGCTTAAGAACCGGAGGGTTGCCGGTTCGAGTCTCTGCCGAGGAGTCCCTGCCGAGGTGCCCCTGAGCAAGGCACCGAACCCTCAATTGCTCCCCCCTCTGCGAAGGGTGGTAATATAATGTAATGTAAGTCGCTTTGGATAAAAGCGTCTGCCAAATGATCGTAATGTAATGTAATGTATGTTCTATATTAATCTTCTTATACCTCTATAGATCCTTCATGTGTGGTAAGGTTAGCATGCTAGCTGGTGTTTTGCTGTGTTCTTCAGGAAGCTAGCAGGCTGCACGCTCTTTATCACCGGAGCCAGTCGAGGGATTGGGAAAGCCATCGCTGTGAAAGCAGCCAGAGATGGAGCCAACATCGTTATTGCTGCCAAGACTGCAGAGCCTCACCCCAAGCTGCCCGGAACCATCTACACCGCTGCTGAGGAGGGTGAGCCTGATACCTGCTAGTGTAGTAAGCAGTGCTGTGATCAGGAGCGTTCTGCTGGGGGCGGAGCTTAGCGTGTCCAGGCTGCCCCCTGCCGTCCAGCTGGGGATCTGCTCACACTCACGCCCCTGAGATCAATCAGATATCATGTGAAGAAGTCAGACTGATGTGTGACATCATGCAAACACACATACACACAATGAGAAAATATACAGAACTGTGACATGTCTGTCTCTCTCTCTCTCTCTCTCTCTCTCTCTCTCTCTCTCTCTCTCTCTCTCTCTCTTGCTTTCTCCCCCCCTCCTCTCTCAGTGGAGGCGGCGGGCGGCAGGGCGTTGCCGTGTGTTGTAGATATTCGTGATGAGAAGCAGGTCGGTGAAGCTGTTCAGAAAGCTGTGGAGAAGTTTGGAGGTCTGTGCTTTTATTTTGAAGGACACACTAAGTCTTTGATCCAATCAGAAGAGAGAGCTATGCATTCACAGGTGATGGGGCGTGTCTACACATTTGTGAACAGGAAGTGTTTGATCTTCAGGTATTGACATCCTGGTGAACAATGCCAGCGCCATCAGCCTGACAGGAACCCTGGAGACCCCCATGAAGAGGGTGGACCTTATGTTGGGCATCAACCTGAGGGGAACATACGTGACGTAAACACACTCATGTTACTAACACGGCAGCAAAAGCAAAAGGGGGTGCGGTCTGTTAGTCCATGTGTTTGACATAAATCAAGGTGACCCTCAAAGGTCACCGCTAGCTTAGCACAAAGACAGGAAGCAGGTGGAAAGTGTTAGCCTAGCCTTAGCAGGTTGTTCACCAGCTGTGCTTGTTGCAGCTCCAAGCTGTGCCTCCCTCACCTGCTGAAGAGTCGCAGCCCCCACATCCTGAACCTGTCGCCCCCCCTCAACCTGAACCCCGTCTGGTTCAAGAACCACACAGGTAACCATGGCAACCCATCCACCAAACAGCTGCTCCTGTCAGGCAGCTACACGCTAACACTGTCCCTGTTGTTTGGTTAGCATACACCATGGCTAAGTACGGGATGTCCATGTGTGTCCTGGGAATGGCTGAAGAGTTCAGAGGACAAATTGCCGTCAATGCCCTGTGGCCCAAAACTGGTGAGTAACAGAATCCACCCAGAACCACTGTTTGTATGCTAGCAGCTAACTGAATTCATATAGCTTACAATTGATCCCATGCTAGCATGCCATGCTACTCCTCATCCAGTGTTTGTGTTGTCACAGCGATCCAGACAGCAGCGATGGACATGCTGGGGGGGGACGGCGTGGGCAAACAGTGCAGGAAGGCAGACATCATGGCCGACGCCGCCTACGCCGTCCTTTCTCGACCCACCAGCTTCACCGGCAACTTCCTGATTGACGAGGACATCTTGCGACAGGACGGCGTGCGTGACTTCGAGCAGTACGCAGTCCAACCAGGTGACATCACACTAACCTGCTCACGCTAAACTAGCTGCTAGCATGCCATCAGACTGATGTGGGAGTCATGGTGATCTCTGATTGGTCCACAGGTTACCCCCTGCTGCCAGACTTCTTCTTGGACGAAGCCCCGGAATCACTTGTCCAAACCATGGAAGAACATGGTAAGTACGACTGAGGGGACGACTGAGGGGACGACTGAGGGGATGACCCAAGGTCGACTACACATACGATGTCCTGTCTCCTGATTGCTAGGGGCGACCCCAGCCTTCAAGCCACCCCCATCAGCCACTCCCCCTTCCAGTGGACCAATAGAAAGCACCTTCGATGTCATCAGAGGAATCATAAGTGACGACGTCATCAAGTCAACACAGGGTGTATACCAGTTCGACCTATCAGGTGACAGACGAGCGTTCAGGGGTCCGCACGCTGTCTCAGAATGAAGGTCTGAGTCTTCCCTTCGTCTCTTTCAGGGGAACACGAGGGAGTTTGGTTCCTGGACCTGAAGAGCTCTGGCATCGCGGGGCGGGGCCAGCCGGCGGGCGGAGCCGATGTCATCATGTCCATGGACTCGTCAGACTTCGGCAAAATGTTCTCTGGTAAGCAGTTGCTATGGTTACACTGATGTAAACAGTGTTTGAGAGGTGTGGTTGTCGTAGTGACGGCCATATGTTTTTGTAGGGAAGCTGAAGCCCACGATGGCGTTCATGTCGGGGAAGCTGAAGATCAAAGGCGACATGACGCTCGCCATCAAACTGGAAAAACTGATGAGCCTCATGAATAAGGCCAAGCTGTGAAGCCCCGCCCACTCTGTTTCTAACTCATGTTGCCTTAATTACAGCTTATGGAGTTGATAAATGCCTGTTCATAATAAATAACTAAAAGTTGCGTACGCCTACTGTGGTGTGTCGTGTCCAAGCCCCGCCCACATCAGGAGGTAGACAGGTAGGTACACATGACACCTTCAGCCCTTGGTGGAGGTTAAACCAGCCTGAGCTTTGTTCATCTTTTTGTTGAATCTGTGACTTTGGTGCATTTAGAAATGTGTTGCAGAAACTTTGACACAACATTAATACTTACACTTATGGAAACTCTTGTGTTGTCTTCTTCATTGTTCTGTTGATCTGAATATAAATAAAGCTTAACAAATGATTCTCCAGATGCATTGTGGGAATTTTGTGCTGTTCCAGTGCGGTGGTGAGTAGACGAGTGAGCATCTCGGAACAACTGACTGATTGTAGCTACGCCCACTTCACCTGCTCCACCTCCAGGTTCAGGTCAGCTCGTGTCACGGCTGAGGTCACAGGACGTCCAGGTGCGTCACGCTTCTGTTTTAGCCTCCAAACCAGCGTGAATAGCAGGATGTTCACAGGTCGGTACCTCTGTTAGTGACCTTTATGTTTCTGTGCCTGTTTGTTTCAAATCTTAAGTGAAAGAAATGAAGCTTAGATCTGTAGTTTGTCATTTATTTCATTGAACAAACTGATAATCACAGATGCTATGGGTTGTCTTTAAACATCTCATCATTATCAAAGTCAAATCAGGATGAAAGTTGTCTTTGTTGGGACTCATCCTGTCCTGTCGTCTGAACAGATGATGGTTGGGGGCGGGACATCACACTGCTCAGAACCGTCCTTAAAGGACTTAAATATTGTCCTTATGTTCTCATCTTTGGTGCACAGAGCGCCCCCTGTCCTCTGGTACTGACTGACCGCTCTGTTCATATCACCAACGCACACAAAGGGTTTGTTTTGGTCTATAGTAACGCACCACTTGGAATGGTCGTTCTTCAGGGTCCAGGTGCCCACTTTCGTATGTATGTTCTTGATGTTGCGGACCTTGTTTGGAAAAGAGCAGTAGGAGCGAGCTCGATCACGCTGACAGCCCCACGTCTGCACGTACACGTCTGTTTCTATGGCCTTAGCGATGGTGTAGTAAAGATCTCCGTCTGAAACAAACCACAAATAGAGAAAATCAGCATCGGTATGAAGGACACACATGGGGACATTTGAGTCTGGGGGCAGTTTGTAGTGTCACCACTCACTCTTATCCAGAACGCTCACTTCCTGCTCACTGATGAGTTGCAATGGGCTTTGATTCTGAAAGGCCCACACTGCTTGGTGCAGAGGACTTTTATTCTGAAAGGTCCACTCTGCTCTGTGCACAGAGCTTTTATTCTGAAAGGATTAAACATGCATGATTTCCACCTTTTGGTGCTGTTGACGTCAGTTTGGAGAAGCTGAAGAAGTTCAATCCTCCCTGTGACTGCAGCTGCTGGTAATATGGAGCAGCCGGAGCTTCTGTCACCCAGTTGACGGCGTCCAAAAGCTCTTGGTGAAAGTCCGGCGGAACGTCATAATCAAATGGGAAAGCCTGGATATGCTGGAGATGTTTACCTGGAAAGGTGGAGACTCACTGAGGCAAAACTTCACAGCCAAAATGTAAATGACAGGAAATGAACAAGCTCCTTACCGATTTTTTGAAACTGGCTGTAAGGAAACGTGACGCAGATGAACATCTGAGCGTTCTGCTCGCCGGTGCTCGGCCAGAAATGATCTTGATGTCTGTGTAAAGGGAATCGTGGAGTGCTGTGCAGGAGCCAGATTCCAGTGCCGCCTTTTTCAATCAGCAGAATCCCTGAAACACACAGAGACCAAACAAGCGTCAACAAGTCACAGGTCAAACAGTCACGAGTCTCTGAGCCAAACAGGAAGCTGCTCACCTTTACTGTGGCCAAAGTTCTGTCCAGCGCTGCACCCTGGAGGCTGATCGCTGTAGCTAACAAACCCAAAGTTTGAACGCTTTGAGAGAAAAAGAGTGACATAACCAATCAACACGCACGGTACTAAACTGCATCACCAACTGCAGAGTACAACCTAAATACCTCCTCAGTCCCACAAACTCCTCCCACAGGACACAAACCCCTCCCACAAGACATTAACTACTCCCAGAGGACACAAACTCCTCCCATAAGATTTGGTTTTGCCTACAGGTTTTCATTATTTATTTTCATCCCAAAGTTCATGGTGAACAACATTCAGCATTGAGAATGTGTGTGTGTTTGTGGCCGTGGTCTCTCTCACCATCCTCCTGGTGGGGGTGAAGAGGGGCTGCAGTGTGTTGGCGAGGACCCCTGCAGAATGGTCGATGGGCTTGTAGTTTGGCGTGGCGGCGTTCATGGTCGTCTGCCCCGTGTGGTCGATGTACATGTACTCCAGGCCGCTCCGCCCCCCCCCCTTGGGGGCTTTGTACAGGATGAACCTGACAATGAAGATTTTGTGTAACGGTTTGAAACGTGTTTGACATTTTTTAAGTCCAAAAAATCTGAAAATCTGTGGTTTCCTATGATTTGTGTTTTTGTGCCTTAATTTTAGGTCATGAATTTAAAATATGAAATGAAAACACTGTAAACTTTTGAAAAATGTTCAAATAAATGTCCCTGAGGTTACGGGACAAACTGTGACGTAAACCATCACCATGCTACGTTCATGGACTTCCACAAAATCTCAACTTTGCGTAAATGCAACGCTAAGACTTAGGCTAAGACTTAGGCTAAGCTGGGAGAGATGTTCCTGTTCCTGAAGATGAAGCTGTCATGGACAGACAGACAGACATCCATCCATCCATCCATCTGTGATTTCTGTGTGTGCCCAAATATGGCAATGCGATTCCCTGCCAATTTTCCAGCTCAGTATAACAATATTTATGCATGTCAGATCTATGACACGTGTGCAGGATGAGTGTAAACACAGGAACAGCAGCATCAGGTGTGTTGGAAGGTAAAATGAAGGTGCGACGAAGACGAGAGGTGCTTTGTGTCTCACCAGTCCACTTGTCCGTTGTTGTTGTCTCTGCAGGTGGTCTGGCCCTCAGTGGCCCCACAGAGCAGAGCCACAGCAAGGACCCCTGCCCACATGATGCTGCTGGGCGGTGCAGAGTTTAACACTTTAACATGCATCATCACAGTTATCAGATGGCTCATTTAGCAAACATGAAGCTGCTCACCAATTCGTTCTCTGCTTCGTCTCCGTCGGTTGATCATGAAATTCACAGAGTCAGGACAAGATTCTTCCCCCTCCTCCTCTTCCTCTGTTTTATACAGCTGATGTTTGCACTGATCTTTACCTTTGTACCTCACAAACAAACTGAGCTAAAGTAAACATGACTTTTGAACCAACTTCAAACTCATCAAACGGATCAAAAATGTCTAATGTCCAAATGATTGATTATGTGGCCTTCATTTCCTGAGTTCTGCATTTTTTCTGTTAATTTTTTCTCTCACAACTTTTACAATTTTTATTTAGATTCTTAAATATTAAAGAGATCTTACATAGAACAACCTTTATTTGATCATTTGTGACATTTCTGTCCTCATCATAAAGAGAAGACAAACAAAAGTCTCTGTTGATAAGAGAATGTTTCCAAAAGCACAAATAATGGGTGATATCCTGAGACACTTACCTGCAGTACCACCCCACACCACAGGGGTCGCATGACCCCTGTGGTGTGGCGCTCACTACTTGCCTGTTCTGTTCCCTGTCAAGCATGAAACGTTATGTTAGCTGAGTTGCTGCTATAACTTGCATCCTCGGACGTTTAACATGTTGCTCACTTCCTGTCCTCCTGTGTCCTGTTCTGTTCTGTCCTGTCCCCCATCTCTGTCCTGTCCCTCTGCTCTGTCCTGTTCTGTCCCTCTGCTCTGTCCTGTCCCTCTGCTCTATCCTGTCCTGTCCCTCTGCTCTGTCCTACCCTGTCCATCAGCTCTGTCCTGTCCCTCTGCTCTGTCCTGTCACTCTGCTCTGTCCAGCAGAAATGGAAACTGAAATGTGATGGAAAATTCTGCAGCAATCAGGAGAAAATGTGTGGTTGTGTTGGTTTTGCGTTGAATTTTCCGATTGTATTCGTAAAAATCTGGACCGACAGTTTAGAGAAGTAGAAGCAACCACACAGCTGGATGTTTGATGTTTGTTCTCTGGATGAGGAAAATATGAGCATCAACATAGTTTTGTGAATATTAACTTATAACTTAATGTTATTGATGACTGAATGCTATTGATGCCAGCCACTAGGGGGAACTCTTGCTCCGTTGCTGCTTCCTGTCTCACCTGCCCAGTTGTATTTGACCTGCGGTCACCTAAAGCTCCTGTTTCAGCTTCAGCTCTCGTCTGTCTGACTCTGATCTTCTGACCTTTGACCTCTGAGTTTCTGCTCTGGGCTCCAGTAAATTCACTTTCAGTAACATTGAATTATGACAAATATATTCACAGGTACTCGCTGTTAAAACTGGTAACAGCGACAGAATCTTTGCTGAGTTGTTAAATGGGACTAAAGGCTTCGTACAGGCGTCCATGTTTGTTTGCTTGTGTTGCTCGAACAGTCGAAGGTCCATTGGGACACATTTCCCAGTTGGGACCGCCCACTTCATGGTCGGTGTGTGTGATGCTGTGTCATGTTTACATTTCCTATCCACAATAGTTTAAGATTGACAAAAGAACAAAAAAAGAACAATCACTGTTACTATGTGAATATTATGGATAAGTTGCAGTTTAAGCCCATGGTTGTAATGCGCCCTCCTACCGCCAGGGGCCTCGTTGATAAGGTTTAGTCCTTGGCGCTGTTTTCTGCTTGAGTGTTACGATGTTCGTTCTGCTGTTTAGATGAAGTTATAATGATGTAATGCGTGTTTTTGACTGAGGTTACCATGGTAACCATTGAAGTTTAGTGAATAATAGGAATAATTTGACATTTCTGTTAACTAACAGGTTTGTCCAAAAGCCTCCTCTCTTTGTATGACACATACAAGTACACGTTAGTACACACGTCAGAAAGTACAAGCAAACGTTAGTACACACGTCAGAAAGTACAAGTACACGTTAGTACACACGTCAGAAAGAACAAGTACACGTTAGTACACACTTTAAGCCTGCAGGTCCTCACAATGTCTCCAAATGAGAAACATGAACGTCCTCAGCCAGCTCATGCTAACACAAGCTAACACACGCTAAAACCTGGTCCGTGTGTGTGTGTGTGTGTGCGTGCTTGAGTGTGTTACTGTGCGTGCGTGCGTGCGTATCTCTCTGTGTGTGTGTGTGTGTTTGTGTGGGCTGTGCTGATCGCGGTGACGTCACAGTCTGCCGTTGGGCAGTCGTCGGGCTCCGCGGGGATCAGTGGGCCTGAACACGGACGGAAGCGGGTCAGACCCGGGAGAGCGAAGCTCTGACAGTGACCCCGGGACCTGGACCTGGACCTGGACCTGGACTAGGGACCTGGATCTGGTTCTGGACGTTCTTTAACCTTTACGATCGCCATCAAACGCGCGCGCGGGCAGATCGAGGAAGATCCGCCGCCAGTCGTGACGTCCCGACGCGTCGCTGCTCCGTGTAATCACACGAGGGTCCTGACCTGAGGTGATCGATCGATCAATCAGATTGGTCGAGATCGGGAGGTGATTGTGAATCGGACCATGGAGAGGAAGAGGACGGACTGCCCGGCGCTCCCGCCTGGCTGGAAGAAAGAGGAAGTGATCAGGAAGTCCGGACTGAGCGCCGGAAAGAGCGACGTCTACTACTACAGGTAATCAATCAATCTGTCGCATCTGATCGATTAGCTGATTACGTTGACTGATGTTCAGATCTTCATCCATCAGCTTCCTATCAGCTGTCCATCAGATATCTGAAACACAAATAAAAATACAACTACACGCAAATACTACACAACTAAACACAACTACACACCAATTCTACATAGCTGGCCCCATCATCATTCCCGTCATATTCTTGTCTTCCGGTCCTAAGCTTCACTTAGTGACTGTGTCTTCATGTTCCAGTGTGTGTGAGCTTCAGTCCAGTGTTCACACACAGCTGAGAGGGATGGAGACAGTTGAGGTGATCAGGAACACACATCAATAAACAGGAAACATAATAATTAACTTTCAGAGAGAGAGAGAGCTCACACTAGCTCTGACTCATCCTCTCCTGAAGGTTCCCAGCAGAGATGACTAACAGGATGTCACTCAGCAGGTCTACTTCTTGTCAACACGGACACATGGCCCCGCCCCCTGATTGTGTTGACCAATGGGAGCTCTGTGATAATGTGCAGACCCATGCTTGAAGCAGCTGTGAGGAGGTTGTTGGATGTTGTGGCCTAGTTGATGAGTAGTGAGTGGAGCAGGTCTGCAGTGTGGAAGCGATCCAGGCGAGGGCGCTGTGGTGCTCAATGTGCCAGTGTGGTCACTTCCTGTTCATCAGAGTCTACTTACTCTGGCATTGAACACTAACATGAGCTTTTCATGCAGCAGCATGTTTTTGTGTGTTCATTTGGCCCTGATGGTGGCGCCAGACGAAGGCTCAGCTCAGCAGGTTGTCAGGCTCAGCTCCGCTTTAAGCTCAATGCTAATGTTAGCACGCTGTATGCTTGATTCATGTATAAGTTCTGTAGTCATGTTGCCCGAAGCAGGCGCTAGACGAGATCATTCGGGTTGAGGCTGAACAATCGATGAAGTATCTGATCAAAGTGATGGACTGCAGATGAAAGAAAAGAGGAGGAGGAGGAGCTGATGATGAAGAAAACTAAGAAGTTGATCCAGTCTGTGTGTGGATGGTTATGTAAAGGTTATGTAATGGTTGTGAAGATGAAAAATGAGTGTGACCCTCTGCACCTCTTCATCCTTTTTTCAGTCCCACAGGTAAGAAGTTCAGGAGTAAGCCTCAGCTGTCCCGTTACCTCGGCAACACAGTGGCTTTAGGATGTTTTGACTTTCGGACGGGGAAGATGATGCCCGGAAAGCTCCAGAAGAACAAGCAGAGACTGAGACACGATCTGCACGGGGTCGTCAAGGTAACGACGCTCACATCATCATGACAGCAAAGAGGAGAGAAGAAGAACTGAGGGAGGGCAGAAGAAGAAGTAAAAGAAAGAAAGAAACCTCTCTCTCTCTGTCTCTCTCTGTCTCTCTCTCTCCCCCTTTCTCTCTGTCTCTGTCTGTCTTTCTCTGTCTCTGTCTCACTCTGTCTCTCTTTCTTCCCCTTTCTCTCTGTCTCTGTCTGTCTGTCTGTCTGTCTCTCTCTGTCTCTCTCTCTCCCCCTCTCTCTCTCTCTCTCTCTGTCTCCCCCCCTCGCCCCCCCCCTCTCTCTCTCTCTCTCTCTGTCTCCCCCCCTCACCCCCCCCCCTCTCTCTCTCTCTCTCTCTCTCTCTGTCTCCCCCCCTCGCCCCGCCCCCCCCCCCCTCTCTCTCTCTCTCTCTCTCTGTCTCCCCCCCTCGCCCCCCCCCCCCTCTCTCTCTCTCTCTTAGGGAGGTAAACCTGACCTTAACACCGCTTTGCCCATCAGACAGACCGCTTCCATCTTTAAACAGCCCGTTACCAAGGTGACCAGTCACCCCAGCAACAAAGTCAAGACGGATGTGCAAAGGGCGACAGATCAACCTCGACAGGTAACAGCCCCCCCCAGTGCCAGTTCAGTGATGAAGATGAGCAGTAAACATGCAGCAGCATGTTTGGAAATGTTTTAGAAACAAGCCTCATCATAGTAACTACAGACGGGGGGCCCAACATGTCCTCTCCATCTCCTCTTCTGTTCTCCAGCAGCTCCTCTGCTGCACAGCTCCCTTTGCTCCTCTTCTTCACATGTGGACCCTCAGACGTCTCCACTCTTCCTCTCTCTGTCCTCTTCCCCCTCTTCATCTGTTTCTCTGCGTCTGTAGAGCTGTAACTTCTTCTTCTCTCGTTCAGTTCAACACAAACCAAACACCTCATGCTTCTGGAAACATCTGTCACCTCCAAGGACATCAGAACATCAGACAGGGAGTTCAGTCCCACGTAACCATGGAGACACACAGAAGTTTATGTTGCAGATTGATGAATTACTTCTTGAATGACTCGCCATGAATCCACCTCAAGTGATTGTTATCCTTTATATTTGAGCTTTCTTCTGTTCACACTTCAATTTGCTGAATCTCTGTCTGTCTGTCTGTCTGTCTGTCTGTCTGTCTCTCCCCCCCCCTCTCTCAGCTGTTTTGGGAGAAAAGGTTAAAAGGTCTCCGGTCCTCAGATGTCTCACAGGAAGTCCTGCGCACCATGGACCTGCCTAAAGGCCTGCAAAGTAACTAAGTACTTTGATTGTAGTACCTTGTTTGCTGTAGATGAGTACTTGTTGAACATTCTACCTTGTTCTGCTCTCACAGCTCCTCATGGGGGCGCTCTTTCCTTCAGGTCACATCTCATTCATTTTCATGGCCTCCTTCTTTTCCACCAATGTGATGTTTTTGATAAATGTCAACTGAAAGTTGTTTGTTGTTTAGAGTTCGTTGACCTCTGACCTCTTCAAAGCTACATCACTTCCTGTATGTAGGCGTTGTGTGTGTGTCTCACTCTTTGTGTGTGTGTGTGTGTGTGTGTGTGTATAGGCCTGGCTCCAGACTCCAGTGATGACACTCTGCTGTCGGCCATTGCCAGCGCTCTGCACACAAGCTCTGCACCAATCACAGGACAGATGTCAGCAGCTGCAGAGAAAAACCCCACAATATGGCTGAACACAGGCCAGCCGCCGTGTAAGGCCTTCACTGTTACCGAGCAACACATCAGGTGAGAGACGGAGAGGGAGAGACGGAGAGAAAGAGTGAGGGAGAGAGTCTTGTGTTACAAACCCCCCTTTGTGTGTGTGTGTGTGTGTGTGTGTGTGTGTGTGTGTGTGTGTGTGCAGGGAGCAGGAGGTGAAGGTGTATCAGGCCAGGAGGAGCCTGGAGGAGGCGCTCACGGCTGATGGTTTGGCGCGCACCACCGAAACCACCAGAGACCTGCTGAAGGGCAAGACGAGTTAGAGAGAGGGACAGGTGAGGAACACACACACACACACACACACACACATACACAGCTCCACAGCTCTCTAATCGGTATCTAAACTAATTTTTGAGTGAATTTGTAGATCTTTAAGATTAAGATTAAGCCAAATAAAAGAGAGGCTCCAGCCCTTCTGTCATGGCGCTTTAGTTGGGGTGGTGTTAATGTTGCCTGGCGTCCTCTTGGCTACAGAAGGAGGCTGAGTGTCTGCGGTGTGTTCAGGGGCAGCGTGGTGTTGAGGATGATTCATGCAGATTTGCTGCATGGACGATGTTTGATTACTAGTGTGTGTCTGTTTGCTAGTGTGTGCGTGTGTGAGATGTTTCTTGTCTCGATCATTTTTAAATACCAGCAAAACAAATCTTCAGTGAATAATTAATGAAAAATGCAAAGGTGCTTCATCACAGCTCAGCCGGCAGGTGAACCACAAGGCAAGTCCACTTCATTATCTAGTCCAGTATCAGGTCAAAGGTCAAAGGGCTTCACAGCCCCACAACATCAGGATGGTCCAGACTCCCAAAGCTCTGTAGACCAGGAGAGACTCCAGAGAAAACCTTCATGTAAAAGGAAACAGGAAGAAACCTCAGAAGGGAGAGAATCACAGAGTGTGTGTGGGAGCCTCATGCTGCTCTGTGTGTTCTCAGAGTAGGTATTTCTTCTTACACGTGTGTGTGTGTGTGTGTGTGTGTGTGTGTATTAAGCAGCAGATTATCAGGGGAATAATTTGTGGCACATAAACTTTAGAGGGTGAAAATAGCGGTTAAGCAGCACATCACATGTTCAACGTGTGGTGATGCTAAATGATCTGAGTCATTCAGATCCATAACATCTGATCAGATCAGTTTTGTCATGATTTCAATCATAACTTTATTGATTGTCTGCCTTCGACAGTTTGTTTTGTTTTGGTGTGAAAGTTTTCTTTCAGATGAATCACAACAACAAACAAAACAAATTCCCATCCAAGCATTTCCCAGAATCCTCTGCTCCTTTTCACTCTCTAACCTTAAATCTCAACAGAAACATTAAGAAAAACATTTTTTACTATAAATGGCCGTGTGGGGTTCCACAGGGGTCCATTTTAAGACCATTCACACTGTTTCCTCTGGGGCCCCCTGGAGCTCTCTGGGGCCCTCTAGAGCTCTCTGGGGCCCTCTAGAGCTCTCTGGGGCCCCCTGGAGCTCTCTGGGGCCCACTGGCGCTGGCCTGCTGGCTGTCCCCAGAGTAAGAACTGAAAATGGTGAAGCAGCGTTTAGCTTTAAGGCGTCACAGACCGGGACTAACCCTACACAGGCCTCACCTCCTTTAAGTCCAGGCTCAAAGGCTTTCTGCCTGTTCTACCCTGTAATGGAACTGGACTATTTCATATTTTTAAGTCTTTGTTCTTATATTTTGCAACTTCACATTTGCATTTTTTAACTGTAAAACTTTTTGTATTTTTTAAAATTTGTTTTATTATCATTAATGATTAGTCTCTAATTTTTACTGTGTTTGTGTAACATTGTCAATCATTTTGAATCGCTCATGTTTGGAATGTGCAATACAAATAAACTTGCCAGGCCGAGAAAATTTGTAATCTCTCTCTCTCTCTGTCTGCCTGTCTGTCTCTCTCTCTGTCTCTGTCAGACAGAGTCCCTCCATTCATCAGTCTCAGGACCAACCAAAGAAGTACCAACTTATGATAGACTAAAGACAGACTGCAGACTGAAGACATACTGCAGACTGAATACAGACTGCAGACTAAAGACAGACTGCAGACTAAAGACAGACTGCAGACTGAAGACAGACTGCTGATCAGAGACAGACTGCAGATCAAAGACAGACTGCAGATCAAAGACAGACTGCAGACCAAAGACAGACTGCAGACCGAAGATGTTGGTGAGCAATTCCTTCAGTCTTCTTGCTAAACTGAGTGGGTGTGGTTAGCCAGGATGACATCACACTAACAAGCTGTCAGTCTACATTCCACACCAGTGGACAGAAAATCTCCTCAACCAGCAACCAAACAACAGCAGTGACACCATGGCAGCAATAACGGCAACTTATTCACTTTCAAACAGCGAGTAGCAACAATCAAAACCTTCAGCCTGTCATGTACATAATCCAAAGAAAATTAACCAAGCGCTTATTATTTAGAATTATTCTTATTTTATTGATGAAAATGACATAAATGTTGTGAACAAAGAGGCAAACTGCTGGACGGGTTTTGCGAACTTCAAACTCATGATTCTGCTGTTTGTGATGAAGTCTTCAGGGATTTGAACAAATGAATGAAGTTCTCATTTACATGAAAAGGAAATGAAACAAGGCTTATTTAAGAAAATATTTTATACCTTCAGAGAGTTTGTGTACATTTGTTATATCAGAGTAAATAAATGATTCTATTTTGTTTGTTTCTTGCTGCTTTTTTATTGATTATCAAACAGCCCTCTGATGCTCAATCCTGGTCAATCTCAGCTTCTTGGCTCGGTTATTTTCTTGATAAAGACGTCTGAACCTGATAACAGAGCAAACAAGCATAGATGCTACAAACTAGCATTGATGCTACAAACTAGCTTCGATGCTACAGACTAGCATTGATACAGTTGGTCACATTTCATTGTGACTATATCGAGCCAAGAGTTTGACTATTTTACCAAGCAAAAGCTATTAATTAGAAATAAGTTTTTCAACAATAATGCAGTGTGTGAAATGATTGATTTGTGTCATTGGCAGGATAACATGTCGGTTCATTTGTGTTACTGTAAATGTCACTGATGTGTTTTAGAAGATTTGGAAAATTTTATGAACAAATGATCACAAGCTGAGAGACAGAGATTAATCTTTATTTGATTTGAAGGAAAAATCAATTGAAATGTGTTTTCTGTCTGAGATCAAAATGAATGCAAACATCAAATCAACACAAATATGACCTCATATGTGTGTGTGTGTGCATCATTAAAGCTGACACCCGGCCACGTAGGAACTCAGATCCCGGTTCTCACAGTGGTTACGCCAGGCCACCCTGAAAACAAACAAACAAACAAAAGTCAAAACAAATATGACATACGTCACAGAAAAACATTCCGTTTGTTTGTGTGTATGTTTGTTTGTGTTGGCCGTTCTCACCAGGCTCTAATGCCATTGGGATCCTGAACGACACGTTTGGCACAGGTAATTGCCACGGAGACGTCATTGGTCAAAAGCTCTGTGACAAATAAACAAATGAACAATCAGACAAAAGGTCCCACAAAATTAAACACGACAGACAAGTAGAAATAAAAACAAGAAGCTTCACTGGTCACGCCATGACAGTGACCACTAGGTGTCAGTATGAGCATTATGTTGGCCAGCTGATGCGTCTGGATATCGCGGACTTACGGCTGCATAGGATGTTACACACATTCCTGCCGCCCGGTGTCTGATAGTCTTCGCACCAGTAGCGGCTGTTGATCTGGAAGATTCCGTAGTCTGTGGACCCGCCCGTATTGTGGTTGGTGGCTTGAGTGTTGTAGCCTGACTCCCACTTAGAGAGACAGACCCCTGCACAGAGAGACGGACAAACTGGTCAAAGGTCACTGCAAACAAGCTTCCATTCCACATTGTGTTTGGTTCGATGAAATGGACTCACAGTTAGCCAGACTATAGCCATGATATCCGTCCATCCCGTGATCCTTCAGGACCTTGGCCCACTCGCAGCGCTGGTAGACTTTAGCCTGGGCCAAAGCCACAAGCAGCAGGAACACCAGGCTCTTCATGCTGGACTCTGTGCTGCTCTCTGGATGTGGCTCTTTTTATGGTCCTGGTGGAGGGGAGGGTGCACACGTCTGTTTTTTCATTCCTGTTTAGTTTCATTTGGCTTTAATCCAGATGAAACAAACTTTATCAGATTTGATTGCGCTGGTTTACTGCACTCTGATCTTTGATTGAATGAAGGCTCACGTCTCCTAAACCCAGAAACTGCAAATCACTTTTTTGTGGCGTCGAGTCAAGACTTTAAGGGACATTGTGGGCGGACAGGGAGAAAGACAAAGAGAGATAGAGAGACAGGGAGCGAGAGAGAGAGGCAGATAGACAGACAGACAGACAGAGGGAGAGGGGTAGAGAGAGAGAAAAAGTGGGGAGAGGGAGGAAGAGAGACAGACAGGGAGAGGGGGAGAGAGAGAGACAGAAAGAGAGAGAGAGAGAGAGACAGACAGACAGACAGAGTGAGAGAGTGAGAGACAGAAAGGGAGAGAGAGAGTGAGAGACAGACAGACAGGGAGAGAGAGGGAGAGGGGGAGAGAGATCGTCTTCCTCCACATTTCTTGTTACTGTATCATCTGAGGAAATACCATTTTCTGTGTTTAGTTTACTTCTTATTCTGTCTGATGTGTAACCTTGGTAACTTTGCTTGAGTCCAGGCTGATTGTCGACCTTTGACCTTTGTCCTAAATAGCGGGTAAGCAGCAATGTGAAGGTAGATAAACATGTCTGGGTTTGAACATGCTTCCATGTTCCAGATTTTTTCAGCAGGTTTTAACAAGTTCACTTTGGTTCTTATCTAAGAGGTGAAACTCTGATTGTGTGTGTGTGTGTGTGTGTGTGTGTGTGTGTGTGTGTGTGTGTGTGTGTGTGTGTGTGTGTGTGTGCTCTGGACACACATCTGATGCAGGGCCTGATTCAGGACTGATCTGATGCAGGGCCTGATTCAGGTCTGAACTGATGCAGGACCTGATTCAGGTCTGATCTCCTGCTTCTGTCTTCAAGTTTTAAGGTTTTATGGATAAACTCAGTGGGAATGAAGATGACACATAGATAAGATGCGAGTGAGTGAATCATGAACAGTCACAGAGCAGCGCCCACTTGTGGTCATTAGAAAGTAGGCCTACATGGGGCAGTGTGGGGTTAGAGCAGAAATGGGCAAACCATGGCCCGCGGGCCATATATGGCTCATTGGGCTTTTTAACCCGGCCCGCCGAACTCCAAATTTTATTATTATTACATTAAATTTTATTGTAATTAAACCTAGTTCGTTTAACATTTCCCCCGCATTGCCCACGTCTCCCCCAATAGATGGCGCACTTCAGAGACATTGACCTTTGTTGGAGTGCGGTGTATTACTCCCTTCTTCACTTTTTCACTCTGCCCTATGAGCCCTTCTGTAAAAATGAGCGGATCAAAGAAACGAAAAGTGGATAGTGAGTGCCGAGTGTTTAATACGGAGCGGACAACAAAATATTTGTTCACTGAAGTCCGACCAAAGGCTGTATGCCTGATATGCCAAGAAATTGTCGCGGTTTTCAAAGAGTACAATATCAGCCGTCACTTTGCTACGAAGCATGCTAACTACGCTAGCAAGCAGTCAACGCAAGAATGGCTGGCTACGGTTCAGAGGGTGGCAAATAATTTACTGACTCAGCAACATTTTTTTCACCGACAAACTGCGATTCAAGACTCTTCTACCAAGGCAAGTTTTTTGCGGGCATTTAAATTAGCAAAGGCTAGCAAGCCTTTCTCTGAAGACGAGTTTTTAAAAGAATGTATGGTGATTGAAAAGTCACTTCAGCTGGTGTCCTGTCCCGTCACAAGACCCTGAAACAGCCACAGGAGCTGCAATTGGAACTGATCGATCTTGAATCTGACTCCGTCCTAAAGGAGAAGTTTAATTCTCTTAAACTGAATTACTTTTATGCTTCACTTAACAAAGCCACCTTTCCAAACCTCAGGAGGACGGCACAGAAGATGCTGACTTTTTTTGGCTCGACCTACGTATGTGAGCAGACATTTAGCGTTATGAACATCAACAAAACCAGATCCAAGTTAACTGACCAACACCTCGGATCTATCCTGAGAATTGCCACAACAAACACAACAACACTGTTGTCACTGAAACTGAACGTGAATTTCTCTACTGTGTTTATTAAAATAAAATTTTATTTAATTAATGCATTTGGAAAACAATTTGTACAATGAGCCTTGCATATTCATGCTTTGCTGCCTGTTAAAGGCCAAATACTTTCATATAACAGCTTTTACATGTCATTTATTTTAGTTCTCATAAACACTCCATCCATCCTTGACTGGCTCCACCCCTGGGTTAGAGTTACTGGGTTAGGGTGAAGGGAAGCGCTGCTCAATATTTCCGCCACAAGGGGGCGGTGGAGAAGGAGAGGGGGGCAAGGAGGTCTTAGTCCAGAGTGTTGCCATAACAACAGGCCTCGTCTCATTACAGCTTTTTATCCAAAGTGATGATAATATTTCTCCTGCAAGGGTGTTGCTCCTCCTTTACTCATCTTCTTCCTCTTTTACTCCTCCTCCTCCTCCTTTACTCCTTTTCCTGCTCCTTTGCTCCTCTTCCTCCTCCTTTACCCCTCTTCCTCCTCTTTACTCCCCTCTCTCCTCCTTTCCTTTTCTTCCCCCTCTCTTAGCCTCCCTATGACTTCATAAGCAGCCCCTCCCCCACACAAGTGTCTTTTATTCTTTTACTCCTCTTCCTCCTCCTCTACTCCTCTTCCTCCTCTTTACTCCTCTTCCTCCTCCTACACACCTCTTCCTCCTCTTTTACTCCTCTTCCTCCTCCTCTACCCCTCTTCCTCCTCTTTACTCCTCTCCCTCCTCCTTTCCTTCTCGTCCTCCTCTTTAGCCTCCCTTTGACTTCATAAGCAGCCCCTCCCCCACACAAGAGTGGAGGTAACCAGTATATGTTGCTATGGCAACGGGGATACCAGTCAGGCTAAACAGTGACAATGCTGCCTGAGAGAGAGAGAGAGAGAGAGAGAGAGAGAGAGAGAGAGAGAGAGAGAGAGAGAGAGAGAATTGAAGTGTGAACAGAAGAAAGCTCAAATATAAAAGATCACTTGAGGTGGATTCATGGCATTTACAATGTAAATTCTATTTTACTAACCCTCTTAACCTGTAGCCCCGCCCCTGTGCACCACCTCCACTGGAGAGCCACACTGCAGGAACCCGAACCTCCAGCTGTTCCTGGGGGAGGAGCCTGGTGGAACTTCTGGGGGAGGAGCCTGGTGCCAACACACCTGAGCACCTCCATGCCAACAAACCCACCAAGCCAGAGATCGTCTGTTCAGACTGACTGAGGTGACAGGAGAGCATCGTCCTGCTGAACCTCCATGAGACCACACGTCCTCCAGATCAGATCCTTCTGCTGCACCAACCAGTAACACTATCATGTCAGCTGCTCAGTGTGTGTGTGTGACTGTGTGTGTGACTGTGTATGTGCATGTGTTTGACGTGTGTGTGTGTGTGTGTGTGTATGTGGGTAAATGTCACAGCTGCTGCTGGTATTGATCGCTGCAGATAATGAGCCTCTAACCTCAGCTCGATCAGTTTTATGGTCACATGGATCTGCAGGATCACAGTGAAACAGATTCCCTGCTAAGTTTCGGGGGTCCTTGGGGGTCCTCGGGGGCCCCCCTCTCTGTGGACTCAAACTCTCCCACCTTTTCAGGAGCCTTAATTCAGCCACGCTCCTCTTCACATCATGAAAAAACAGAAAGTTCTGCGACATATTCCACTAATATTTCTCTCTAATTCAGTCCTAAAGAATCACCAGAGCTGCTCCATTGATTATTGATTGGCTATACAGACATCAAACATAATAATACAACAAATATGCAATCAAACAATCTAATCATCATTCAATTGATTGGTCATCATCACCAGCTCCACCATGAATTGTCAATTATCATTGCATGGCTTTTAACAGTTTTCTCTTTCTGTCGTTGTACTTCAGCCTCATTTATACTCTCCATCCAGCCTGTGTGTGTGTGTGTGTGTGTGTGTGTGTGTGTGTGTGTGTGTGTGTGTGTGTGTGTGTGTGTGCTGTTTCTCAATCTGGCCACGTGCGTCCGTCCTCAGCAGCCGCTGTTCGATGAGAACACACAGCTAAATGTCTGATCGATAGACGCTGGCAGAGCCTCAGCCTGAATGCTGAGGAGGAGGGGGATACGTGTGTGTGTGTGTGTGTGTGTGTGAGGAGGAGGTTTCTTCATTTGTCTTTGTGAGGGTCTGTGTGTGTGTGTGTGTGTGTGTGTGTGTGTGTGTGTGTGTGTGTGTGTGTGTGTGTTATTAACCCTCTGCAGTCAGAAGTCTTTTTTTTAATCGTTCACTGTTCAAACAATATTTTGACTATCTTTGATCAAATGTAATAACCGCTTTTTTGCTGATTCATTTCTTTTCTGTTTTTATTGTACTTTCTCCAGACTGCACTGTAGCGCCCCCATGAGGCCGTAACAATGACAGTGAATGTGTGTGTGTGTGTGTGTGTGTGAGAGTATGAGTATGAGTATGAATGCTTCAGTGTATGAACGAATGAGCTTGTTAATGAGTGAATGACCTTTGACCCAAAAGTCATTTCTAAAGACGTCAACATCTGCAAATACCGCCCACAAGGTGTCAGTAATGCACCTAAAGCTGAGCAACAGCACAGAGAGGAAGAGGAAGAGAAACAAAGACCTTCATGCTTCGCCATGTGGACACAAACACACAAAGGTTTGTTCTCATTTCATTTAAATATTTATGAGGAAAATTCACGTTTCTGTTAAAGCTGAGCTTCAGAATAGTTTTTTTATGTGCTGAAGTGTGCATGAATGTACAAACATGTCAACAACTTTCAAACATTTCCCACAGGATGGATAAAGTTCAGTCTTATCTCAGGTAACAATTCAATGTCTATGATGTCATTAGTTGTTGAGTGACACCTGTGAGCACGTGTGTGTGTTACAGCGATAACACCTGTGTGTGTGTGTGTGTGTGTGTGTGTGTGTGTGTGTGTGTGTGTGTGTTTGTGTGTGTGTGTGTGTGTTTTATCAGAATATGTGCACATTCTCACACACAACACTGCTTTTTAATTTCCTGTCTGGCGATGACATCACTTCTCACACACTCACTCACCCACTCACCCACACGCACGCACGCACGCACGTACACACACACACACACACACACACACACACACTGCTGAGTTGTGTTTGGTGAATTAACTAGTTTGTGTGTGTGTGTGTGTGTGTGTGTGTGTGTGTGTGTGTGTGTGCGCGCGTGTGTGTGAGTGTAAATTTGTAAGTAAACATAAACCATAATGATGACATCATAGTTTCTCAGAAATACATTCCATTAAAAGGCAGCTGCATTTAATCTGAAACACTTAAATAACCCTAAACATGTGGTACCACGTGACAACATTTGTAAACAAACAAACATTAAATGAAGACTTAATTTTCCTTTATGAATAAAATCCTGCTCATCTTTTCCGGCTGGTTCAGTTCTTGTGGGGACCACAGGGGGCAGTAGAGCCGAATATCTTTGGACCGCCTGATCCACATAAAACTCCAGGTCCGGGATTTAGCTCCGTCCCGTTTAGATCAATGACTCCATTCTCTCTCTCTCTCTCTCTCTCTCTCTCTCTCTCTCTCTCTCTCTCTCTCTCTCTCTCTCTCTCTCTCTCTCTCTCTCTCTCTCTCTCTCTCTCTCTCTCTCTCACACTCATCACCCCCCCCCTCTCTCTCTCAGTCTGATCCGGGTCTCGGGTCTCAGCGGGTCTCAGCGGGTCCCGGTCTCGCTCTCTCTCTCTCTCTCCTCGTGCGTATAAACTGATGTGATGG
>NW_027467095.1:170000-180000 GCF_046128005.1 Genypterus blacodes
AATCAGTTTAAATGAGATAAGATCAAACTTGATCTAAATCCAGGTGTTACAGAAGTGTGGCACAGGAAACAGGAAATACAATTAAAGATCAATTAAAGATACAAATGTTTCATCAATGTGCCGCATGAAGAGTTCAACACAATGTGCTACACTATAATCCAGTCTGGTCTAATGGGAGCCATGGTGAAATGTACAGTATATAAATACATAAATATACATTAATATAACTCAGTACAGTGATGTGGGGGGGGTTTGCTGGGACACAAACATTTAACAGCACAATATAGAATTGATAACCAATACACATCAAACATCACAGAGCAGAGCTGTGATTGGTCAACAGGAGTCACAGTTGATAATTAACAAATTTAACTTTCATACACACTGCATGCAGCAAACTGTTGACCCCTGACCTCCAGTCTCACCCCTTTCATTTACACACACACACACACACACACACACACACACACACACACACACACACACACACAGGGCTTTGTTTGGTGGGGGGGGCTGAAGGATGACTGATGATTGTGAAAAAAGAGCCCCCGTCTGTCTGTTAACACCCATAAACCACCAATCTGTCAGCCTTGTACGTGTGTGTGTGTGTGTGTGTGTGTGTGTGTGTGTGTGTGTGTGTGTGTGTGTGTGTGTGTGTGTGTGAGACATCCGTGACCAATCAAGACGAGCCACAGGCTTCCCAACTGCTGTCTCTTGAGATGGTCCAGTGGATGGCCAATATGTCACACACACACACACACACACACACACACACACACACACACACACACACACACACACACACACACACACACACACAATGATGGTGGTGTGTGTGTGCAGCAGATGCGTCTCAGCATTGATGAGTCTTATGTCAGATCCAAACCCTGGTTTAGGATCAGGATCCACTCCGATAAACGATGATGAAAAGAAAAAGAATGGTGTGTTTGTGTGTTATTAAGCCCTGTTCACACATAGATGATGTCATTATGCTGCTGAACCTTTCAGGCTGCTGAGTTTCAGTATTCATACCTACGTGCCATCTCACCCTTTGTTCTGATTCAAACGGCCCGGACGGGACAGACGAGACAAGGGACAGACAGACGGGAAAAGGGACAGACAGGTCAAGGGACAGACAAGAAAAGGGACAGACGGCACAGACGAAAACAAGGGACAGAGGGAACAGACGAGACAAGGGACAGAGGGGACAGGCGACAAGGAGGAGTTTAATCTTCAACCGGAGACAAATGTTTTCTATTTGAATCAGAACGTCACATTGGAAACATGAATAAGCGGTGGAGCTTTGTTCTGATCCACACAGCTGGAGGTCTGAAACAATCAGTCCACCCATTAAGATGCGTCATCAGTGGAGGCTTGTGATTGGTTCGCTCGTGGTGTCTGTGTCAGAGGGGCGTAACCGTGCCGACACATTTCCTTCACTGGTTCACACAGACCAAGTATCCAGCATTGTTACTGGATCAGTCATTTGACCATTCACACATGCTGGAACCAAGCCAGCATCATGCTCAACGCACACACACAGGCACACACACACACACACACACACACACACACACACACTGTTAGCACTTTGCAGTCACTGACTGACCTGATCCTGGATATGTCTCTCTCTTCTCTCTCTCCCGTCTCTCCCTCTTTGTCTCTCCTCTTTCTCTATCATGTCTCTCTGTCTCGCCTGTGTTTCCTGTTTTTCCCTCCCTATCTCTTCCTCTTTTCCTCTCTGCCGTCTTTCTGTCTCTCTCTCTCCCCTCTCTTTCTGTCTCTCTCTCTCTCACCTCTCTCTTTATTGGAGGACGTGCAGATGTTTACCTGTGAAATCTGACGTAGAGGATAAAAGAGAAGATTTAACAGACACTGATAGCATCAAACTGCAGGACACTGAGGACAAGGACACACTGATTAACTGCCTGTGTGTGTGAAGGCTGGAGTGAGGGGAGAGAGAGAGAGAGAGAGAGAGGGAGAGGGGGAGAGAGAGAGAGAGGAGAATCAATAAAAATGAAAGAAGGAAGGAATGGACCATTCTTTTCTTATACTCAGTGATGATGTCCCCTGCATATGCAGACACATTTCTGTGATTGTATCTTTCCATTTCATTGTGGAAGCCATTTTGAAGCACAACATACCTGGTCCCTCTCAGCGTTACTGTACAGAACCTCCATCCAGAGTTAAGGTCCCTAGAGGGTCGGATCCTGGTGTATGATGTGACCCATGACCTCACTTAATCAGAAGATATAAGGATGTTGTGTTGAAGAAATGGGCAGCCAGTGCTTCACTTCAGTCTGGTCTCAGGTTTCGACCTGAGCCAGGCTCTCCTTGAAGAACCTCCACGGGTGACTTGCCATTGTGTTCTTTGAACTCGAGGGTTAATTCTTGGAGCTTTACCAGTGTTGCGGCCCAGAGCTTCTTTGAGGTTCTGTGGAGTTCCATGTTTTTCCATCTCTCTGTTTGCAGACTTTCAGTTCTCTGTCCTCTGTCTGCTCCCCTGCAGAGATCTGTCTTGAGCAGGACAATCATCTACCAACATCAACAGGATCTGTCAGTTCCTCTCCTGTTGTTTCTGTTCTGGCCCTTTAATTTAGGTGGGGTCAGCTAGTGTTGCCCGTTTGGGTTTAAGGATTACAATATGACCATCAGTCATCAGTTTCTGGTCTTTTTTAATGCAGAGTTTGTGCTGCTGGCAGATTTGCATGATTCCTTTTAACAAACTTTTTTACCATTGCTGGATGTACAACTTTATGATCAGAGCCAGGCTTTAAACCGGCCCATGCTTGAGACTGGCCCAGGCTTTAGACTGACCCAGGCTTGAGACTGGCCCAGGCTTTAGACTGACCCTAACCCTAACCCTAACTGATTCTTTTGTCTGTGGGAAAATAAACTTTAATCTTATCTTATCTCTTATGCGCACAGTTGTGTGTTTGTTGTACGTTGTGATGTCGCCCTTGTGTATTCAGACTGCATGTTGGGTTTTTTCCTCCTGTGTTTTTAATGTCATACATGGTGTTTGTAGCGCCCCCTGAGCCTGAAATAAACATTATATATCAGAAATCCACACGTATAATGAATGAAGTCCTGTGGTCAGATCCTGACTGACCCCTAGTGGGATCAGAGCTCATTATACGCATTACAACAAGAAACGGCAAGGCACTACAGGATGAGAGTTCAATTTCCCTTGGAGAGCTCACTCATCTTTGCTCTGGGTTTAGGATTTAGAGGTTTCCTTAAGAGTTTTAGAAAAGGCTTTGTGCTGAATGTGATCTTCTGCTTCTCCTGCAGCCTCAGTCACCTCCTCGTCCTCGTCCTCCTCTTCATATCTTGGCGGTTTTGTGGACTTGGCCTTCTCACAGGAGCCTCAGGACACTGTGACAGTTCGAGGCGGCGTGCTGCAGCTTGACTGCCAGGCTCATTGTTCGGACGTGGCGCTGGCTCCGCCCTCCATCACGTGGCGTAAGGACGGCGTTCTGCTGAGTTCTGTGGTTGACGAACGCCGGCGGCAGCTTGCCAACGGCACACTGCTGGTGCACAACGTGATGCATTCAAGACACCACCGGCCTGATGAAGGCGAGTACCAGTGCCTAGCAACGCTGGACGGACTTGGCAGCATCGTGAGCCGCACGGCCAGAGTCACCGTGGCTGGTAAGACTTCTTGCTTCTGCTTCTTCTATTCTGCTTATATCTTGCTTTTACTGACTGTTCTGCTTCTATCATGCTTCTAGTGCTTCTACTCCGTTTCTATCCAGTGTACCTCTGCATTCTGCTAAAGCCTTTACACATTAAACATTTTACCTCTACTTCCAGTCTTTGTGCTAAACTAGGCTAACAGTGTGGGTACAAGCGACATCATGAAGATGCCAGCAGGAGAGTTAGGGTTAGGGTTAGAGAGAGAGTTTTGTCCCTGTATTTGTTTCTGTAGCAATTTGACCTGACCTTGATAGTCACAACAGTAACACACACAGACACATACACACACACACACACACACTGTATATATTGTGGAACCTTTCATATTACCAGCCTACGTTGACTGTAATGAGAGAGAGCAAGAGACACAGAGAGAGAGATGGAGAGCGAGAGAATTGAATAGCTGTGTGTGTGTGTGTGTGTGTGTGTGTGTGTGTGTGTGTGTGTGTGTGTTTAGAACCATAATGATTCTTGTTGACTCATAAATTCATCAAAGTGACATTTTGAAGAGTCAGCAGTAGTTAAGAGTCCGAGTGTCCTTGAATGCACCAGCAGGGGGCGTTTCCAGAACATTCTGCAGAAGAAAGGAGAACGGAAAACCTGAGACAGACTCTCTGTGACTGCGATGGCTTCACAGGATAGATGAGCTGAAAGCAGAATGTGTCTCTGGTTACCAGCTAAACCTCATGATGATCTATCTTTAATTGTTCCCTCTGCTCGTCTCCTCTGTAACTTCATACAGACCATTAAAGGTCCCATATTATGCTCAACACCAGCATTATTCCATGTAGTCCATTTTTTCAGGTGGTTTTTATCTCTTCACTCTTGTGGGTCGTCTATACGAGTTGTTTGGGAGGGTCTCATTATGGGGGATAGTCTCTGTCCTTCCATCCTTATACTTAATGTTTGGTCTGGAGTCCACTGATTAAGGACGACTGTTCCACTTCTCCTACATTGTTTTTTTTACTCAAATTAAAACAACCAAATGTCACATAAAATGTCTCCCTTTGCTTTAGAGGCCACAACACAACAAATCCTGTACTTCTTCCAACAGCTCCATCATAATTGTTTGCTGTTCAGAAATCCTTTCTTCTTCCTATATTCTTCCTATATACAGTTGAGTGACTCCTCAGCTTCCTCATCTGTAACTGCACCAGTTCTCCTTGGTGGCATCTTGCTTGCTTCACTGTCTCAGTACCACATCCGTTGTGGATGCTAGGCATTCCTATTTCGACTCTTACTGCTGTTAGCCGCAGTTACCTGGCTGTAGCTCCGCTCAGTGACCTTGTAGCAGGCGTGTATTTGTTATTTATTTCCTATCTGGGCCCCCACATATCCCCACATACCCCGGGGTCCCTATGTATCCCCACATACCCCATGATCACAATGAATTCCACGTGCCCCACGGCTCCCAGGGACTGTAGATACAAAGAGAGTGTAGTTACAGGTCTTATAGGTTACTTTGGTCAAATGAAGGAAGACCTTGTCTCAACAAGCAGAAGAAGAACATAAAAGAACAACATTTCTTTTACTCAGGTACAACAGTTTCATGATGGTTCTATCTGTTGTGTTCTGAATCTTCAAGCCGGCAAGAAGGACTCCAAGTTGAGAGAGGTCACAATTAAGCTATTTATTAAGTAAATGAGATAAAAGGTGTGATACAGACATTACATTACAATCATTTGGCAGACGCTTTTATCCAAAGCGACTTACATTACATTATATTACCACCCTTCGCAGAGGGGGGAGCAATTGAGGGTTCGGTGCCTTGCTCAGGGGCACCTCGGCAGGGACTCGAACCGGCAACCCTCCGGTTCTTCAGCGGAAGCTCTACCCACTTGACTACTGCCTCCTATTACTCAGCAGAGGCAAGTGCTTCGGTGGTTCATAGACTGCAACCAGTTAGCTATCTACATGTCCGCACTAGAGTCCCAAACTCAGGATAAACCTGCAATATAAACTGTTCAAAAAGTGGGTGTGTCTCCTCCTTTGTGATGGTTTCTGGTTGGTGGTCCCTGGCGAGTCCCCTCCTCTTGGCACACCCCTCTTCATGCATCCTGAACATTGCAGATGATGATAGTGATAGTGGCATCTTCCCCATATTGATTATTCAATCCCCACTTCTTCCAGTTCTTCCAGTCCAATGATCACATCCTGCAATAACCCTGATATTATGCGCAGGGTTATGTGCATTCAGTCCTCTGACTCACTCATTGATCCTGAAAACCTCTGGACTTGATATAGCTGTCCTTTAATAGACGTCCCACTCAACAACCCAGTGCTCTATATTGTCTCCCACTGTCCACTCATACTATCTGACTCATCATGTGAACTTCAAACCTCCTTGCTGTGGACAGAAGCATCTGATCTTGTCAGTCATAGATCACCTTAGTTGCTGAGCTTCCTGTTGTCAGAATCTCTCTCTTTCTGTGTCAGGAGGCTTCTCTGTATCCATTACATTACATTACATTACTCATAACTGTGTGCAGTTTGAACGCTGTAAGGTTTACTGTAGTTCTGATCATGTGACCCCTCTCCTTCCCGGTTCTCTTTCAGGTCCTCTAAAGTTGGTGGTCCCCACAGAGTCTGTGTCCTCATATCTTGGGGATACGGCCTTGCTGCGCTGCGAGGTCTCTGGTGAACCGATGCCCAACGTTCGTTGGCAGAAGAACCGGGAGGATGTCCTGCTGACATATGAGCCTGAGGCGCGGCTGGCGGTCCTGCCCTCGGGGTCCTTGCAGGTCAGCCAGGTTCAGCCTCCGGACTCTGCCACGTATCGGTGCCTGGCTGACAACCCCAGCAGCACCAGGACGGGGACAGACGCTGAGCTGCGAGTGCTACCAGGTGACCAATCAGATCATCGTTTGTCTAAATGTGAAATTAATCATTTCCTTTTGCATCCAGTTTAATCGTCCTGACTCTTTATAGTGGACATTAAAACAGGAAGGAGATGACGATGTTGAAAGGGGGTATGTATTAGACATTATCCAAACAGCTAACCAAGACAAACCAGGAGGATCTGTGGTGTCTGGCAGCAGAAGCAGAGGTCATGACAGTAGACGCTCCCCTGCAGACAGCACAGAGTTCAGTGAATTGTGATGCAATATTTGTCACAGGAATCAACATTTTGAAACAGTTTATTGCTTCATATTGTGTTATGTGTGTTATTGTGTCATCAGTGTTACAGGCTAGGTAGAGCGTCTTGTGTGCAGAAGAGTGAGAAAAAATTATTTGTCGAATTGAGTTCAAATCTGTAGTAACACAATATTTTTAATGGTAAATTAAAATCATGTTTTTTTCTTTTTGTCTCACTGAAATGAAACCAAATAAAAAATAAAATGGTGTGAAATGTGCCGGAGCCCAGCGGGGGTTCGACTCCACTCCATCACTCAGATTGCAGGTTCATCCGCACAGTCCTACTTAATCATCTAATCAAAGCTTCCTGTGTGGGCTCCCAGCGGGGCTCCTGGGGCCAAGCTTTGACCTTCAGGAGGAGGATCACTTGCACTTCTCATCACATCATTCCTCCTCACCGCTGACACAGATCCTGTCTGTCTGTCTATCTGTCTGTCTGTCTGTCTGTCTCTCTCTCAGAGCCTGGCCTGAGCAGGACCCTGCACTTCCTCCAGCGTCCCTCTACTCTAACGGCTCTGCTCGGATCTATTGCTGTTCTGGAATGTTCCGCGTCGGGATACCCAACTCCCATCATCACATGGAGAAGAGGAGAGGAGCGCATTCAGAGCTGGTCTGTCTGTCTGTCTGTCTGTCTGTCTGTCTGTCTGTTGTAGTTGTTCACCTGGGGGGGGGGGGCAGCTCATCACAATCCAAACAAAGCACAGTGAAGTGGGACAAATCTCACATGATATAGAAAAACATCTTCTCCTAGGGCTCAATGCAACAAGGGAATTGCGTCTACACAGAGAAGAAGAAGGGAGGAACATGACATCACACCTCGTGGAAGGAGTTTTGTTTCTGTTCGTTTGAATGCTGAAATTGCTGTTTCTCAGCAGTGTTAAGACCTTCTTCCTCTAAGCTTTGTTCAGTCACGTCCAGGACACTGGGTCTCCTGCCGTACAGTAACTGGAGGTCATCATGATTATGGTCGTCCTCACGAAACATCAAACATTTCAGTGTTTTATTAAACCTCTTCATCAGCCTCCGTTTCTGGATGGCCTTGATGGATCAGATCCCAAATGGAGGAGCAATGAAGAAACCTCAGTCTCACTGCAGGGGAAGATCAATAAATCAGTGACTGATTGATAATTAAAGGCAGCCTGTAAAGGCACAGAACCCAAAACTGCTGAAGAAACTCAGACCATCTACGTTAACATCTCTCACATAGATCCACACACATAGATCCTGGCAGAATGCTGTTGAAGCTTTCAGGCTCTGGTGATCTTCAGAACTCCCATATGTAGCTACGTGTTGGGATCATGATGTCATGGGTCAGACGGGGCTGATGGCCATCATGCAACAGTATGGTTGCCAAGTGCCAACAAACATGTCGGTGGAGGATCTGCCGTTCTTCAACGGAAGACAAATGTTTTTCATAATCTAATTAAATTCAGAGCTCAGCTGGTTGTCAGACTGACAGAAGCTCCGTCAGCAGCGGAGGCTTGTGATTGGTGAGCTAGCTCCATGTGAAAGCGTCTTTGGTCAGAGGGGCGTAACCGTGCAGATACATTTCCTTCTTCCTTTACACACACAGACCCATGCCAGCAGATAAGTCATGTGACCATTCACACATGTGTCTCCCTGCCTGTCTACATGGGGCATGTGTCTCCCTGCCTGTCTGTCCACCTGGCTGTCTGTCTGATGTTTAGGCCACCTGACTTATTTGTTTCTGCCACCTCTTATTACCCTTCTCTCTTTCCTTATCTAACAGGAACAGGAAGTACTCTCTGCTGGCAGGAAGTAATCTGGTGATCAGCAGTGTGACTGATGATGATTCAGGCTCTTACAGCTGCTCAGCATCCAACAGAAACCAGAACATCACAGCACACTCACAGCTCAGAGTGCTTGGTGAGACACACACACACACACACACACACACACACACACACGCACACACACACACACACACACACACACACACACACACACACACACACACACACACACACACACACACACACGTACACGTACATGCTCTGCTGCTTCCAAAATGGGAGACAGGAACTATGCAGGAATGTTTCTCTGTTTCCCACCAAGGAATGAAAAATTGTAGCTGCTTTTTGGCCTAAAAAGTTGTTTGTTTCTGAGCTGCTAACCAACTTTTTAGGCGTTTTATGTGTGTGTGTGTGTGTGTGTGTGTGTGTAGGGGCCCCTGGTGGCTGTGTAGAGATTAAAGGAAATCGTTATCTCTTAATTTGAGTGTTACAGCTGTGATAAAGTTACACATTCACCTAATGACTTATTGATGCTGTGGATGAGTCACACTTACAAACAGCACTCGCTCTCTTTATCTCCTCTCCCACTCAGGCGTCTTTCTTTCTTTCTTTCTTTCTTTCTTTCTTTCTTGCTAATTCCATCTTCTCTCTTGCTTTCTTTTCCTTCCTTCTCCCGTTTTGGAAGTGGTAGAGTGTGTACGTCATTGTGTTTGGGAGTGTGTTTGTGTTGACTGAGGTGGTCAACAGGAAGTGAACCGCCCCCACATGTGTCCAGGTTGTTGCGGCAACAATGACAGCAGTGTGTTTGTGTGTTTTAATGCAGTACCTCCTCAGTTCCTCAACTATCCCACCAACACATTCGCCTACGAAGCGACGGACATTGAGCTGGAATGCGCTGTGACAGGAAGTCCTCCACTGAATGTCCGCTGGATGAAGAACGGAGAGGAAGTCATCCCGAGCGACTACTTCCAGATCGTGGTTAGAATGCAAACCGGTCCTTAAGAATAAAATAAAAGTTAATAAGATGATGAAGATACTTTCTGTATATTTGCATGTATGTAACATGATGCATGTGTGTGTGTCACTGTGTTCAGGATGGCAGTAACCTGCAGATTCTGGGTTTGGTGAAGTCTGATGAAGGATTTTATCAGTGTGTGGCTGAAAATGCAGCAGGAAGCTCACAGGCCCTCGCTCAGTTGCTGCTCCGAGAGCCAGGTACACACACACACACAGACACACACACACACACACACACACGCACACACACACACACACACACACACACACACACACACACACGCACACGCACAGGCACAGGCACACGCACACGCACACACACACACACACACACACACACACACACACAGACACACAGACACACGCACACACACACACACACACACACACACACA
>NW_027467095.1:185000-247500 GCF_046128005.1 Genypterus blacodes
GAACGTGTCTGATTCTTTGGAGGCGACAGTGAAAAACTTGAGGGCCGGCGAGAGCTACAGCTTCAGAGTGACGGCCTACAGCGAGACGGGGCCTGGAGATAGCTCCTCCCCTCTCACAGTCACCACGCAGCCTGACAGTAAGACACAAAACATACGCACACACACGCACGCAATGAACAAGAACTAAATGAACAATGAACAAAAATAATAAAGAAAATCAAAATGTTAACAATGTGAACAAATATTCAATAGATTACAAACATTGGTTCTTATAGTCGTTCAGGGTCAATCAAAGCTGTGTGAAGTACAAACTGATCTGAAGGCCACCTGCCGTGTTGTCATGATGGTTAGAGAGACTCAGACTCGAGTGTATACAGAGTTCTAATTATCACACTGTTATTGGATAAAGAAGTCTAAGTGTTTGTAATAGCAATCAGCTTTGATGACTCATTTCCCTCTGGGGGCGCAGAGCCCTAACCCCAATGCGATAAGCACAGAGGTCACCTGGATTCTCCAAACGTGTCCTTGACTGAAGCACAAAGCAAACCTGGAGCTGTACTACACAGGAAAAGTAGACCTCTGCCTTGTTTGCGTTGGCTTGTTTGACAAAAATATTAACACCAAAATCAGGCTTAGTCAACAAAATCAACACACCGCTGCTCCCATAAAAAGTGCCTGTCTGCAAAAACGAGCCTATAGCAGACGAGATGGAATGTCTTATGAAGAAGCAAAGAGCCACAAAGAGCAACAGAACCGCTGCAAATAATCCCAAAGAGGCAGAAAAGTGTGAATTGTGTGAATGAGTAAATGAATACATTTACCTTACTGCTCAATGACCCGACTCCGTACAGTGTTTATGTGTGTGTAAAGTATGAGGCATTCGTGTCAGAAATACATCATGCAATGCGTGTCATTAATGTTTCGTGTTGATTGAATACTACCTGAGATCAATACCTCAGATTCATCATTATTCTCTTTATTGTTGTAGTTTAGGGCAAAGATGATGCTGATTTAGAGTAGATAAATATCCTGGCCCCGCCTCCTGGCCCCTCCTTATACGAGGAGACCCCCCAAAGATTCTTCAAGGGGATCCTGTAGGTATGGTGACGCTGTTTAACAAAGGAGCTGATTGGTCATCAGGCGGTGCTTTATATTTCAGACCAATTAAGCTCTAACATCTGCTGCTCTGTACCAGGCTTGCCGTGGAGCACGAGTTACTGTGGCAACAGAGATCAGAAGTGAGTCAGCCTCATGACATCAAAACATCTGTCTGAAGTTAGCTACCTAAACTATGCATTTCACTTCGTAGTACAGACCTCAGCTCACACCAGGTTTGGAGCGGAAGTTGCTATGGCGATATTCATCAGTTTAAAGTCAGTTGCTATTTCAGATCCTGAAAACATGGATTTAAACCCCAAGTAAGTTTGCTGAGTGCCAAACTCTGCTTGGTAGTTTCCCACTCTGCTCCCCAGCAGCGTCCGCTCTCTGCCTGCTGAGCTCCCATGTATGTTTATGTTTATGTACAGTCCAGGTTCCCAGCAGCGTCGTTTCTCTCCGTGCTGAGCCTGTGTCTCCAACTTCGGTGCAGCTGAGCTGGGAACCTCCAGCGGAACCAAATGCTCCCCTGCTGGGGTACAGAGTGATATGGACCGAGAGCCCCACAGCTAAGGAGCAGGTACTGCAGCTATCAACACATTTTATGATGCTGCAGCATTTACACTTTCTGAGATCATTCTGTTTCAGTGGACATCAATCAATCAATTCATCTCTGCCTGAATAGAGGAAAAATGCAGTTGATTCTACAATCTACATGTAAAGAGTGATCTAACTTCAACATTACACGAGCATGAAAACAACAAACATGACAAAACCTCCTTCATGCCCTCTGGGTCATGCCTCAAGGTCAAGTGTTAAGATTCTCAGCTCTGATACGTAATTTATCATTCATCATTCAGTTTTGTTTGCATATTGTGGAATGTTTTTCCAGCAAGTTCCAAATGGCTTATAGTTCAGGAGTGGTAGACCAAAAAGTAGAAGTGGTTATTGCAGCACCACCATCGGGCCCATTAGTGTCATTTGTCCTGTCCAGGAGTGGATAAAATTCTGTTCATTCTAGTTATTGTAGCTTTTTTGGCATCAGAGATCCAGATACTGTTAGCAGAAAAGAATAATAATATCTGGGATGTGCAGTTTCTGACAATATACTGCATGTGTATAGATATATGCCAACAGAAGAAATCCAGGAAAAACTGATTCTATTGTTCAGGAGCTATAGATATAAGTGTGAAATAAGAGTCAGCTGAAAGAACATGACGCACCTCCAACTGAATGTGGAAATACCAACTTCATTGCCGAATCAGTACTGTGTACAACTGCTCCTCCATGTGGACATAAGATTGAATTAGGTCCACATGGAGGAGCCGCCTCAAGTCCGCCTGGAACCCAAAGAATTGCAAAACTAATACCTCCAGATAGGGTCGCTCTCTGTACACCAGCAGCATTTTAATTTCTATGGTGTAAAGCCAAACACTAAAGTAAAGACTCTCTTAAACTTGTGTAAATTGTATTTCCTTTATTCAGTTGTTCTCTCAATGAGAGAGAGATGTGCACAAACATTACACATGTCACAGTACTGTGTTCTTTTTGACTCCAAGGGAGCAGGAAATTGGTTAACAGCAGTCTAATTGCATTCAAAGTGTAGCTAAAAGTGCGTTCTTAGTCTGGATTTCAAGATCGCAAGAGAGTTTACATCTGTAATGTGATCAAGTTTAGTTAAAAGAAAATGAGTCACATGACACGAGTCCAGCCACAGCTGGAGTGATATGTACACATTTATCTTACAGTATCTATGTACTACCAGCTGCTGTGGTAGCAGGAAGGAACGTGTAGGAAAATATGTATCTATATGTACATATCTATGTGTATATATATTTATAGATATAAATATAAAACTATATTCTGTGTTTTGTCACCACTAGGGGGAGCAGAACATGAAGGTGGATGTGATTGGCTGCAGGTTAAATGAGGGTGATATCTGATTGTTTATTCCAGATGGTGGAGGTAAACGCTCTGACCTATCAGATGGAAGGACTCGCTAAGTTCACCACCTACAGCGTACAGGTGATGGCGATCAATCGTTATGGACCAGGCCCCGCCTCCCAAAGCGTCAGTGTCATCACCCAATCAGATGGTGAGTTCAGTTTAACTTCTGTCCAGAACTCAGAAAGATACAAATATACCAGGTTTACTGATAAGTTCTGACTTTGTATGAACTTCTCACGTCAATTTTATTTAAATAAAGTGACTTTTTTGTGTGTTTGTGTGTATCTAAGTTAAACTTTTATTTCAAATTATTTTGATTGAACTTTCAAAATTCAAAGATTCATAAATTCTGTAAGATTAATGGTCAGAGTTTTATCGGGTCTGTTCATTTTGACATTCTTTACATTGCCACCAATTTTAGTTTTATATGTTTTGTTTCATTTTGTTTCACATGTTTAATATGGTTTATATGTTTCATGTTTTAGCGGTTTTATAGGTTTTCTGCTTCATATACATGTGGTGTTCATAAGTGAAGAATGACTGCTGAGGAGTCAGATCTTGAGTTTGACCTTTGATCTTCATCTTGACCCAATCAGTTCCCAGTGCTCCTCCTCAGAACGTCAGCTTGGAGGTCGTCTTGTCTAGGGTGAGTTATGTACATGTGGGTATGTACATATACACAAGCAGTCGCACAGTGGAGAGCTCACAAACATGTGCTGTGTGTGTGTGTGTGTGTGTGTGTGTGTGTGTGTGTGTGTGTGGGGGTGAGTGTTGGGGTTGGCTTGTTAACATGCAAATAAAGCAATTAAAATTCAATGCAACACACATCCAAACATACACAGCCACTCATGGGAACACACAAACAGAAAAAACAAGCAGCTCAGTACTGAGCTGATGTGAACCAATGAAAAGAGAAAGAGCAGAGAAAGCTGCTGACACAGAGGTCAGGTGATTGATTCCTTACTTTCCTGTTTTAGAGTATTAAGGTGTCATGGCAGCCGCCCCCTCGCGGTGCCCAAAATGGCATCATCACTGCCTACAAGATCAAATACAGGAAGACTGGTCGCCGTGGAGACCAGGAGGCCATCGAACCCAACAACTTGTGGTACCTGTTCACAGGTGATTTGAACTTTTTTTGTCTTTTAATTTGACACTTCATTCAAAACGTTTACATTTATAGCAACATATAGTAGAGAAGGAGAGTTCACATTGGAAACTGGTCCACACCCAAACACAAGAAGAGCAACCTGGTGTACGCACTCCAATGGAGTGAGGACCACAGACCTGTACATCGGGAAAACCAAACAGCCATTAAACAAATGCAGTCTGTCTCACTCGTCTCTCTGTCTCTCTCACCCTCTCTCCCTCTGTCTCTCTGTCTCTTTCTCTCCCTGTCTCTCTGTCTCTGTCTCTTTCTGTCTCTGTCTCTCTCGTCTCTCTTTCTGTCTGTCTTTGTCTCTCCCTCTCCCTCTCCCTCTCCCTCTCTCTGTCTCTTTCTCTCCCTCTCTGTCTCTGTCTCTCTCTGTCTCTTTCTCTCCCTCTCTGTCTCTGTCTCCATCTGTCTCCTGTGTCAGGTCTGGATAAAGGCAGTCAGTATAGTTTTCAGGTTGCCGCTCTGACGGCCAATGGGACGGGTCCATCCACTGAGTGGTACACAGCTGAGACACCCGAGAACGACCTTGATGGTAAGAGTGTGTGTGTCTGTGTATCTGTGTGTGTGTGTGTGTGTATATCTTTGTGTGTCTGTGGTGTGTGTACAGATGTTTAAGCAGCTGTTGAATGGAGCTTCTTGTGTGTGGTTGAAGCAGCAGAGATTTTAAAAAACAAACTGCGTTCACACTAACAAAGTTTCATGGCAACACAAGACAAAATCTGATTAAAATTGATTTTCACTCAATGAATTGAAGTCAAGTTTTCCCTTAACACCTTGAGGGTGGGGCTAATGTGATTTAAGGTCAGATAATCTGCTGTAATGTGACACTGAGGCCACACACTGCTAACAGGGTTAGCTTCTTTTAGCTCCAAATACCACTTCCAAGAGATTTTGTTTATCATTAACAGATAGAATGTGGATCTTGTACGAGTCTCCATCAAGTGTATGAGAGAAGGAACAGCATGTGTATGTACATTGTTTCCTGCATTGATGGTGGTTAGCTGTGTAGCATACAGCATTCACTGCAGCCAACAGCATTAGCATGTGTTAACTGTGACTGCTTCTATTCTTTTGTTTTGCAGAGAGCCAGGTTCCAGACCAGCCCAGCTCTCTGCATGTCAGGCCCCTCCCCAACAGCATCATCATGTCCTGGACTCCACCCCTCAGCCCCAATATCCTGGTCCGTGGTTACATCATTGGATACGGTGTGGGCAGTCCGTACGCAGAGACGATTCGTGTGGACAGCAAGCAGAGATACTACGCCATCGAAAACCTGGGTGAGCTCCCAGGAGCTGCTGGGGGTGGGATGAAATTATTTCTTGATCTGGATCCACATAGACCACATGGACCTACGGGACACAAAACTAGATCCTCTTTGGGGACATCAGGAAGTTTAACAGATTGATTGTTCATTGAAATATATTTATATTTATCATTTACCATGCTGCTGTAGTGCTACAAGACAAATCATCCGTCCAGACGTTTATCCAGCCGTCCGTCCGTCCATCCAACTGTCCAGCCATCTGTCTATCCACCCGTCCATCCAGCTGTCTATCCACCCTAACCATCCAGCTGTCCATCCACCCGTCCATCCAGCTGTCCATACTTCCATGTCTGCTTCCATCATAGTGCCATCGTGAGGAAGTTTCATTGTGCATATTGAGAAAGTCATTAATTTAGTTCATATGTGGTGGGAAAATTGTTGTCTCAGTCTTGATTTGAAGGATTCATATCATATAACACACATGTGCCATGTATGTGCACATGTATGTTTATTTACATGACATTACACATTTATGGCCATTAATTCATGTGGCGAGGCATCAGGGTTCACTCATCACAGGAAGAGATGAAGACTTGCAGGGAGCATTTCATGCACCAGGGTTGACTGATAAATAGTGAGCCTAATTCTGAGATTCATTTGTTCTGATTTATTTTCCAACCCAGATAGTGGGACATAAACATGATTCCGGTGATTCTCTCTCTCTCTCTCTTACTCTCTCACTCTCTCTTGTATACAGAGCCCAGTTCTCATTACGTCATCTCCCTGAAGGCCTTTAATAATGCAGGTGAAGGAGTTCCTCTTTATGAGAGCGCAGTCACTCGCTCTCTCACAGGTAAGAACTTAAGTTACTGCCACGATACAGTCTGTAGGAAACCACGCCCCCTTCTTCTCCATGACTCCTCCCACCTGAGAACATGAGAACACTTTATTAAGAAGTCAATATGAATCAGTAAATGATTTTTTTCCAGTTATTGAATTACAACTATGTTTGATTTAATTTGTATTTATGAGTTAGTTTCTGCATGTTTATGTGTGTATTCGTCACAGTTTTCTACTTTTTAATAGTGTCTCTGTTGGTAGGTTTGACCTTTGACCTTGCTGTGCTGAAGTGTTGTTGTTTTTCTGCTTCCTGTCTGCCTTTTCCTGTTGGCGCCTGCGAGGGGTGACTGTGTCTTCTTCTTCTTACTCTTTCTTTCTTTCTTTCTTTTGTCACTCTTTCATGCCATCGTATTCAAACCTGCCGATCACTGATGTGTTCATGCTTTTATTTACTTTTCATTTTGCTTTTATGTGTAACATCAAACACGTTTTCACGTCTTCATCCTTTCAATTCCTGTATGACCCCATGAACCCGCTCAGACCCTGTAGACCCCTCTGAGGACGATCTCTTCCACCTCTTTGATAAATACCCCACCCCCATCCCAGACACCAGCACCCCCATCATTCCTCCTGTGGGGGTACAAGCCGTGGCTCTGTCCCCTGATTCGGTTCGTGTGTCCTGGGCCGATAACTCCATGAGCAAGAACCAGAAGAGCTCAGATGTCCGATACTACTCACTCAAGTGGAAGACCAGCTACTCCTCCAGCGGAAAGTACAAGGTTCACAAACAAAGACACACACACACACACACACACACACACACACACACACATGCACACGCCATTATCATCATTGGCAATCACTGGGAAGCAAACGTGGTTGTGAGGCTTTTTGTTTTGGTTATTGTGATTTGCTTCTCTAGAGACTTCTGCCCATGTTCAGCTCTTCCCAGTTGTCCAGACATGGGAGGCATTGGTTTTTGATGTATTCTCATCTTTAATGTAGTATGTCTCACCATCAATCACAGGTCTTGCAGACAGGAGACTGCTGAGATAGTACGTGATCCATGTTCTCAAAGATAGTTCCTCCCACATAGATAGAGGGGGGCAACGGCGCATCCCTGTTTGACCCCAGTTTCTACTCTGATAGGGTATGTTTCAGAACCACTGTTGTGGATTACAGCTGCTTCTTCATGCAAGAGTAGGAGGGGGAGGATCTTGAGGTTCTTCTTTGGGTATCTGATGTTTGAGAGGACACACGAGAGGTCAGCCCATCTTTCATGGTCCAGCTAAGTTCAGCAGGGATTTGGTCCTTGGCCTGGATCTTTATAAGCAGAATAGGGGTGTGTCTTCAGAGGTTTCACTTTACGTCTCTTGGCTCTCTAGGTCACAGGTGTCAAACTCAAGTACAATTTCATTGTCAACTCAACTACATTTCCCACAACGCATGTCGGTTTTGTGACGGCATCCCGCCACATAAATGCAGCGTTTCCACATCACCGTCAGATCAGCGTTAGATCAGCGTTTAACAAAGGTGATTTTACGAGGATGGATTCTCTGATATTTTAGTAAATGATTCTTTCATGTAATCTCCGTTTGTCAACGGCTTTCCGTGCCTTACGATTTTCTCAAATTGGTCTTCTTGATCGATTTGCTCTCGTCAGCTTTCCACAGCAGTATCCAAATCGCTATTTTACGTTCATTTCCTGCTTTGTACTTTTCAGTAAATGCTGCGCATTTGTGCTGGAAACTTCTTTGAATATTTTGGCTTTTACTTCTCTTATTTATTATACTTTCTCTTTAATTTCTCTCCATATAGCAAGCATTATTATTAATTATTATTTCTCTCCTGTATTGTTGTCAGTGAAAGCAAATTGTAACTGTTCAGGCAGAATGAAACTCTCTGTTCCTCCAAGACTTTTTTTGCAGTTATCACAGATAGTGAGTCAGTTCAGTTCACATTTCTACACAGATGTGGAAATGTATGTACATTTAAAATCATTTCTAGATCTTGACAAGTTGTTTACAAATGTTCTGTCTCATTTGTAAGTAGTTGGGAGTTTGAATGTTTCAATAAATCTACATTCAAATTAAACTACACCTATGCCAGTAAATTGTTGGCCTCTTAGTTGGTAGATGAGTCTATTTGTGATGGATGAACCAACTCTGTGGTATCTGCTCTGATCATGAAGGGCTGCTCAGTCCTGTGACACACTCAACATACATGGAGCTCCCAGACTTCACAGTCCTGCTCCTGTTGGTAGTTTGGGGCGTGGGTGGATGACACACAGGCAGCCACCACACTGGGCTCTTCTTTTGCCTTGGTAACTGTTGTGCTCTGACCAGCTGTCACATTCTTTGGTCAAACATAAAACAAGCCAACACATCAAGTGTCCCTGCCTCCATAACACACACATGAGACTAAAGGAGGCCAGAGAGACAAAAGACAGACACAAAGGACACATAAAAGTCCCTTCATAGTCAGAAAACAATTATGTGTGCATGTGTGTTCAGTCTGCAGACACCACGGCTCTCAGCCACACCGTCACGGGTCTCAAACCAAACACCATGTATGAGTTCGCTGTTATGGTCACCAAAGGTCGCAAGTCCAGCACCTGGAGCATGACGGCACATGCTACCACCTATGAAGCAGGTAAGACACACATACACTGTGACAGAGAGAGAATGACTTGTGCTGTCTGTAATCGCTTTGAATTACGTTTTTGATTTTTATAAATTCCGTGTTGCTCTGATAAATGGATTTGATAGGTAAACCTCTCAGCTGATTAATTAGGCTATTTATATCTAATCCTCTTCCTCATACACTTCAACAAAAAGAAACTCCTGCTGTGCCCTGTAGTTAGGATTAAGGGTTTGGGTTTGTTAAAGGTCAAAGGTTAGAGGTCAGGCTTTGTGTCCGGATGTTTTCTTCTCTCCTTAGGTCTTGTTACTGCAGACCTCTTTTGTCATTGTTTTGTTTGCATGGGGGTTATTCTCAGCATGTCCTTAACATGTTGAGAGCCAAGAACCTTAGTTGTAGTCAAACAAGAGGATATAGATGGCAACAGAGGGAGCCTGGGTGAGGTATGGATGCACATTAGGTGTGAAGAGCTGGGTCTTTTTTATAGACAGAGGGGGACACAGCGGATTAAATGAACTTTGGTGACTCATTCCACCGCCTCAGGAACAGAATGAACCTAACCGATAAAAACGCTTTATTTTATTGGATTTTAGCCAATGAAATTTAAACATTACTCCCCCCGCCCCCCTTTGATCATTGTCAGCTCCTAGCTCCGCCCCAAAAGACCTGACAGTGATCAGTCGAGAAGGACGGCCGCGAGCCGTTTTAATCAGCTGGCAGCCGCCAATGGAGGCAAATGGTCGAATCACAGGTGAGAGAATCCATCAAAACATGATGGACCCCTTCAGCAAATTACAGTGCAGCATTGTGTGACTGAACAGGTTATCCAACTTTCTCTTCCTGTGTCACAGGTTACATCTTGTACTACACTCTGGATAAGAACATGCCGATCGACGATTGGCTAATGGAGGCGATTAGCGGTGATCGGCTCACACATCAGGTGGTCGACCTGAACCTGGACACCATTTATTATTTCAGGATTCAGGCCAAGAATGCTAAAGGAGTCGGCCCACTGTCTGAGCCGATACACTTCAGGACCACCAAAGGTCTGTACAGTGTGTGTGTGTGTGTGAGAGAGATTTATCTGTGTACATCTTCCTTTCTTATGTTTTTGTCTCTCTTTTGTTAGCTGAACATCCAGACAAGATGGCTAATGATCAAGGTAGGCTCTGTGTGTGTGTGTGTGTGTTTAGTTTGGCTGATAAAGTTGCTAAAATTTCACTGTGTTTGTAGTATTAATGAATGGAAAACTTACAGAACTTGGACTTGGAATCCAGGATTCGGAGCAGATTCTTAAGCTGTCCCTTTAGCTCCTCCTCCAAGGCCAAATGTTCAGGTTCTGACGTCAGCAGTTTATAAATGAATAAATTGTGCATTGGTGAGCCCTCCAGCTGTAACTCCAATGCTTCTTAAAGCAAACACACCTTCAGACACACAACATCAAATCAATAAATCAACTTTCTATTTCTATCAAATCCTGATGACTGGTGACTGAAGTGAGATGACGTTCAGATGTTTCATCTCTTATTTCTCTTCCTGGACTGTACTCATGTATTCATACATCTCACCCTTTCTGTGTTGGCTGTATCAAAAATGATTTAAACACCTTGTTCACTTCCTGTTGTGTTGTCTTCAGGCCGAGGAGGAGACCACGCCTACTGGCCGTCTGACAACAACCTGATTGACAGGGGCATCAATGGTAACACACTATACACACTGTAGTGTACCATTGTTTCCACATGACAACCAGTTGTCAAGCACAGTCGACAAAGGCCACATGCTTTCAATGCTTTAAGTGCTACGAATGCTTTAAATGCTTAAAATAAATATCAAAGCATTTAACACCTCCTTGAATAGATTAGTGTGTGTGTGTGTGTCATCTATTTGTCATGTCTAACTCCACTTCCTGTTGGTGTCATCACCAGAGTCTCCTATTGGTCAGATGCATCCACCACATGGCAGTGTGACGCCTCAGAAGAACAGTAACCTGCTGGTGATCATCGTGGTTACCATGGGAGCCGTCACAGTGGTCGTGGTTGTTATTGTGGCACTAATCTGCACAAGGCGATCATCAGCTCAACAGAGGAAGTAAGAGACTGATTGATCAGTTGCTAAGTAACCAACTGAAACCTTAACAAGGAAAAAAATCACTCAATGTGGGAAATCGTGGTTCCTCCCAGTGCACCTGCTGTCTCACCTCCTGTCTCACCTCCCATTTTACCTCATGTCTCACCTCCTGTCCTGCCTCCTGTCTTACCTCTTGTCTCGCCTCTGGTCTGACCTCCTGTCTCACCTCCTGTATTGCCTCTGGTCTCAGCTCCAGTCTCACCCACCTCTTTACTGTGTTCCATGCAGGAAGAGAGCGACCCACAGCGGCAGTAAGAGGAAGGGCAGCCAGAAGGAGCTCCGGCCTCCTGACCTGTGGATCCATCATGAAGAGATGGAGATGAAGAACATGGAGAAAGCTACAAGCTCTGTCCCCTCTGGTCGAGACACGCCCATCCAGAGCTGCCAGGACCTCCCACAAGTCGCACACAGTCAATCAGAGAGCCAGATGGGCAGCAAGAGCAGCCACTCAGGTAGAATTGATTATTTTACTCATTGGTCAAATTCTCATTATAGATGGTAATTAGAATTATAATGCCCCTCATTTTCATTACATCCATTTACTGATTAATTCATTCATTTGTTGAGGGTTATAGTGTACTTTAGTTGATAGTTCATATTTATTGATCAATCAGATCAATAGTATATTTTTTGCAACAGTTTCTGGGTTCTTCTGTTCAGATTCTTACTTTAGTTGATTGGAAACATGGAATCTCCACAATATGTTTAACAAAGTGATGGAGGAACTCAACATCTGCATATTAATATTCCTCTACACATTTCCTCTGATCAATCACTTCCATCATGTGATCATCAAAGTTCAACGCAATGATTCCCACTGACATCAAAATGATTTCATGATTTGTTAATATTCAACAGTTCTGTTTTGTTCGCATTTTTAATGTTGGAATTATTTGTTATTATAATGTTCTAGGCGCAGATGGTGATGAGGCATCCAGCAGTATATCGACATTAGAGCGCTCCATAGCTACCAGGAGGGGAACACGAGGAAAAATGATGATTCCTTTGGACTCACAACCTGGCAACACACGTATGTAACACAACTTCATGTGTCTATTTTTGTGTGCCGGTACTGCGTGTGTCACAGTAATCGCATTTCCTTTCATTCACAGCACAAGACCACATAGGGTTAAATCAGGAGAAACAAGCTTTTATCTGTGTGTGTGTGTGTGTGTGTGTGTGTGTGTGTGTGTGTCTTCAGTTGTTATCTGATCTGAGAGGAAATAGGAAACTTGACAGTAGCTTTGATTCCTTTCACTTTATAATGGTTTAATTTCATTTTAATTACAGTTGAACTCTTTGTTTATTTAATAACAGTGAAGATGCACAGAAGGAGAATCAGCATGTACCAGACGTGACACACCATAAGTGTTGGCAGCAAACAGACTGTCTGTCTCATTGTCTGTCTCTGTCTCTCTGTAGAGGTGGTGAGTGCGATTCCTGTCCCGTCTCTGGATTCATCTCAGTATCCAGGAATTCTTCCGTCTCCATCTTGTGGATTCACAAACAAATTTAGCCTGAGAGCCAACATGCCTTTGTCAGGGTACACACCAGGTACTACAGTACTACTCATACTACTGCTGATAACACAGAGGATACACACCAGTATTATAAAAGTAACTTGAGAAGTTATCTCTCTTCTTCCATTTGTTTTTCTTTTGTCCGCTATCCTTTAATCTTTCATCCCTCCTTCCTCCTTTTCCTTTGTTTTTATTGTCGTCTCTTTCAGTCTTCATACCATTTCTCCTTTTCTTGTGGTATTTGTGCTCTTCTTTTTTCTTCCTGTATTCCCCCGAAGTCCTCTCTCCATAAATTCACCCCTCCATCTCAACATGTCTTTTTCCTTTCCTTTTGTAATATTCTTAATCCCTCACTCTCTGTTTCCATAGCGATGACATCAGAGAGTTCTACCAATCCGATCCTCCAGCAGCAGCAGCCTCAGTCCCAGCAGCAGCCCCCCCTTCTCCCGCCAGGGGAAAATGCCACCGCTCCCTCTACCTGTGATGACACCCAAACAAGCACGGGGCGGACCATCCCAACTGCCTGCGTTCGCCCAACCCACCCGCTACGCAGCTTCACCAACCCACTGTTGCCACCGCCAATGGGTGCCATCGAACCGAAGGTGTTCACAGCGGCCATGATTCCACAGTCCAGTGAGTTCTGTCGGGCATCATTGGTTCCTGCTTCAGGAACCTATTTTTGAATGGTTCTGAGCAAAGAAGCGATTGTTGGTTGTTTACCATTAGCAGCTACCATTGTCCGCAGAGCATCATGACGTTGTATATTTAGTTTCTCAGTAGTGCTGAGTACCAGCACCGTGCTGGTAGATCATTGGTGAGACACTGAAGCCCTAACTGCTCCTGATGTGCAGGTTGGTATGAAGCTGCATCAGTGTGTGAGTGGTGATGTGAGGTCATTGTAAAGCGCTAGTTAAAGTAGCGCTTGTAGTTAAAATACACATTTACCATTTACATACTAGGTACTGCAGTACCACTTATGCTACTACTTATACTACAAGTACACTCCAGGTACTACAGCACTACCTGTACCACTGAGGGTACATGCCAGGTTTTGTTTTACTGTCAATCGTTCCTCAACAGCATTAAAATAAATGTCTCTTTGTATATAAAAGAAGTCATATATTTCAGCTTTAAGACTTCAGGATGTTTATTGATGAAGTAACACAGGGGCAAAGATTTTTGTGTTTTAATTTCTTTGTCTTTGTTTTGCTGTGAAGTGTAATTATTCAGTTGATTTAAGAGGTGAATGGCTGATTTTAAATAAGTTTGTACACATGATGTATAAAGAAAATGCAAACTGTTCTTGTGCACACACACACCTTGAATGTGTGTTACCTTTTTCAAGCTTCATCAGTAAATGTGGCGCGTTCTGATCATTTGCTGGTTAGGGTTAGGGTTAGGGTTAGGGATCATTTGCTTTTTAAGGATATTTCCCCTCTTTCATGCAGGTTCCAGCCTGACGAAGCCGGCTGTGAAGACAGCGTCTCTGGGACAGATCGGGAAGGCTCGCTCCCCCCTGCTTCCTGTTTCTGTGCCAACTGCGCCAGACTTTGCAGAGGATGGAGAAACGAAAGCTGCTGAGGATCCAGGGGCCAATGTAAGTCTGGATTCAAACTCGCAACCAAGACAAACTGTTAATCCACTTGATTTCTGAGCTGAAAACTAGTTGTAAACTTGAAATATGGTTTAATTCCCTAACCCACATTAACTTCACACTTAACCAACTCTAAAATGTCCTTAATTACTGAAGCTAGAGCCAAGGGTTCCTCCTCTGGGCAACACAGATACCGAAGCAGCTCCTGCTAAACAGTGTGGTTTGTTGTGTTCTCTCGCCTGGAGAAGCTGTGCAAAGCTGCAGGGCCGCGAGCGATCACAGGCTGAGGAAGCTTTATGCCAACTCGCACCTTCTCTTGACCTTTGTTAATGATGACTGCAAGCACATATCCACATCTCTGATATCCTTGTTTAGTGGAGTGTGTACAGAGACTTTAAGAAAGTTTTCTTTGTCACCACATCCATTTTGGAATTCAGAGTAGATCTCAGAAATCCTAGTCTTCACATCCTTTAGCAATTTACTGCTGATAAATTTGGTTTGATCTTATTTCATCTTATCCTTCACCAAATAATTTGTTGGAATGTGAACCTGAATTCCACTGTTCCCGTGGGTAATTTGACCTTCCCCTAAATCAAGGAGATAGCTCAAGAACTCGGTAGGTCCTCATGTTCACCTTCAGCTTGTGTTCCTGCATGAGAGGACAGAGGGGCGGCATCTGGATAAGATATTTGGCTCTTTGAGTCCTGCCTACTCTCTAACTGGGAGTGTCCTCCCCTGGTCTCCACCATCAGGACAACTTTGGCGCCCCCCGGGGCGATGAGACTCCATCTGGTCCTTCAGAGTTCTTACCACACACTCTGCATTAAAATGGCAGACCCTGAAGATCCATCTGCTCTCTTTGACCATCTGAGCCAGTGAGGACTCTGCTTAGATGGCACAGACACAGCTTGTGAAGATTGGGATCAGGATCTTATACCTTGAATGAGCAGCCATGGTCTGCTCTGATCTTAAAAGTAAAGGCCTCACATAGTTCTTTCTGTTTGTCATTCAACTTAGGATACAGAAACTTAGGATACAGATGTTAAGATTTAAGTCAGCTTGTTGTGGAGCAGTTGTAAAGTATGATAGCAACAGTCTCTCTGATGTTTCTTGAGGATACGTAGCTTAGCAGCAATCCACGCTCAGTCGTCCTCAAGCAAGCCTGTGGCCCGTCTCTTTGAAATGTATTAAGTAGTCCCACTGGAAGTTCCCATTGCACACCTACAAGAGCCTCTGAGACATCTCATTCTAAATCCATGGGCATTAATATGGAATTGGTCCCCCTTTGCAGCTATAACAGCTTCCACTCTTCTGTGAAGGCTTTCTTCTAGAGTTTGTGTGTGTGTCTGTGTAAAGCTTTGCCAATTGATCCAGAAAAGCATTTGTGAGCTCAGCCTGGCTCGCCATCTCTGTTCTAGTTCATCCCAAAGGTGTTGGATAGGGATGAGTTCAAGGCTCTGTGCGGGCTGGAGAAGGGAAGAGGTGATGGAAAGAGGAGTAGGACAGGATGAGAGAAAGAAAGAAGCATAAAGAAGAAAGGAAAATGAGGATGGTTGGAGCGAAGAGAAATGAGGAAGAGATGCTGAGGAAAAGAGGAGAAAAAGCTTGGCAAATTGGTTGAGAAGAAGACCTGGGAAAAGATATGACAAAAGAAAGGATAGTTGACAAAGAAGAGAGAGAGAAGAAGGTGAGGAATACATCAATGGTGTGATGAAGGAGAAGGATGGAAAGGAAATAAGAGAGGAGATAAATGACAAAACCATTTTGGTCATGGAGACTCATTAAATATTCATGTCTAACTGTGACAACAGGACTGGGGAGGACGGGATCGCTACGACAACAAGAAGAGAGGGATGCTTCAGCAGGGAGAGAATGGAGAGAGGGAGGTGGCAAGAGGGAGGAAGGAAGAAGAGTAGGAAGGAAGCTGTTTTGAGGAGTGGGTGTTGCTGTGGCAACGGGAGGAGAGATTCCTTGAGGGAAAGACAGACCTACCTATCTGTCTGTCTCTCACCCTATTTTGCTCGCCCCTCTGTCCCTCTCTCGTCTCTCTCCCTCCCTCCCCTTGTCTCTCTCTCCATCTCTCTCCCTCCCTCCCTCCCTCCCCCTGTCTCTCTCTCCGTCTCTATCTCCCTTCCCCCTGTCTCTCCCTCCGTCTCTCTCCCTCACTCCCCCTGTCTCTCTCTCCGTCTCTCTCCCTCACTCTCCCCGAACCTTCAAGTGTGAGACGAAAGTGCAAAGTGACAAGTGAAAACAGAGACAAAAAAACAAACAAACCAAATATGGATCAGCATAGACGCAGAATCAAGCAGAAATGGGCATTGTTCCTTTAATCCCTCAGTCTGATTGGCGGAGCACAGCGCCCCTTGGCCACCTGTCAGTGGACTATCAGATAGATTTTCACCTCTGGTCTGTTTTTGTCTTTCAGGTATACGAGCAGGATGACCTTTCAGAGCAAATGGCCAGTCTAGAGGGTCTGATGAAACAGCTGAATGCCATCACTGGCTCTGCCTTCTAACCTCTGACCCTGGCCCTGCCCAGCCACGCTACACTCTTTTCCAGCTCTGACTGTCTGCTATCTTTTGGGAAGGTTGATCTCACTATGAAAACCTCTCAATCTGGATTTCTCTGACGGGTAAACTGGGTGAGATTGGTTAAGAGTCTACTGTTCTGGATGGAATACAGGCAAGAATTACAGAGTGGACAGACTAACTGCAGCACCGTGGTGTGGAGGGTGGAGGGTGGAGTGAACCTGACTCTCCATCCTCTCAGCACCATTCAGGAAGGAAGGATTATCTCATAAACAGACTAAAACTATTCAAATCCCTCCTCTTCCTCTTCTATGTGGACTTTGTTACTGTGACTTCACACCTTTTCATGCTCGCTAGTGGAACTATTCCATCCTTCTTTAGGTTCATCAGTCGTTGGACGTGTACGTGTTCGTACTGCCACCGCGAGCTGCACTATGGATTAGTGAACCAAATCTTTATTTTCCTCACTTGGATCTCAGTCACATGTGGTTGTGATGTGAGGTGGATCCCAGTTGCCTCTCCAGCATCTTTGTCTTATTTCTCTGTCATACGACAAACAACTTGAAGTTCAGTGACCCAGCCATCACCTACAACCCTTAAAAAATTCAATGTTGATTTGTAGAACAAGAATGTGTTAGTTAGACCATCTGAACTGTAAGGATCTGGACCTATTTTCTCTCCCAGACCTCAATATTGACCCCTACCAACTCAAATCTTTCCCTTGTGTAAAGCCAAATTCCCAGCTTAGGACAGGTTCACGTTTCTTGTTTCTGGTCCTTGTCCAAGTCTGGACTGTAAGTCTGATAAGCGGTAAAATAATGTTTCAAAGATTTAAAACCTGAGCATACTGTTGTGGCGTCCTGAGATCAATAATATGTCGGTTCTGATGTCACTTGGTGAAGATGCTGAGATTCTCTTAATGCCTTGGTTTCCGTGTCGATGTGATCTTTGATGCAGCATTGCCACCTGCAGGTCAGAGTACATACATGCAGCAGTTCTTACACAAGGAGGAAGGTCAGGTGATGGCTGTGGCTTTGACGTTATGGATTTATGCTGTAGGTAGCAAACATGCTCAGATATCCGCTGGGATCAGGCTCTGGCTGTGATAATGACCCGAGTGTTTTTCCTTTCACTGTTGATCCTATATGAGAGGTTTGAGTAACGTGAAATAGACTTTATTTTTAGTGAAAACATTAAATGTCCACAATTGCTGACAAACATTGAAGAGAGAATCTGTGTCTCTGAGTGTGCTAGCTTGATAACGTCGCATGTTTGAACTAATCAGATGCGATGTAATCAGTTGGGTTGAGGATGGAGACATCACGGTTTGGTCAACAATACGCAGTGTGTAATATCAGCTGAGAGGACACAGTGGAAATGCTTTGATCATGGAACAGTCTGGAACAAATCATTATCCAGTCAGATCACGACTCCACCAGCTCGGCCATCCAACCCGGTAAGAATAAAGTCAAACCACACAACAGACATTTTATACGTCTCCTTTCTAAGTTACTTTCTGTCAATTTGCTGCCAACAGAAGCATCCACAAGGGGGCGCTGCTCTGTCTGATCGGAATGATGTTTGAAGCTTCCATTTGTGAAGGGGGAATAGGATTAGAGACTGAAGATGACGATGATGATGATGATGATGATTATAACAATATAAGTCATTAAGGTTCAGAGCAGAAGAGTGATGACGCAGATGAGGATGATCACTTTAACACGTTTACCTCGGTGGAAAAGCCTCCAGCTTAGTTTTCACTTCAGGACTTCAGTTTTTATAGAAAATTCAAAAAAAAGCTACAAAAACAGATTTCAGACATATTTCCACATAGGATATTTTTACATTTGCTGTTTTTCAGATCAGGTTTTTTAGAACATTTTGAAGCCTTTCAAAGCATTATTTCTCAAACTGTGATACTGTTTCTATTAGTATGAAATACATCTGTATGTTTTATTTACATGTGTGAAGCCAAGTTTACTCAATAAGTCTTTAAATTGTAATAATAGATCAAGTTTAAATAAGTAGCCCCATATTTTTTTGCCATCCAGTTTATCTCCTCTCATTTTCACTGATTTTAAGATTCAACATTAACATTGATTGAAAAATAAAAAGTGAAAGCTTTTGGTGGTCATGGGAAGCTGCAGCTGTTTGCTGCTTGATCACCTCTGATTAAAGAAATGAGTACATTTGTATTGACACATGAAAAGAAAAAAAGGTAAATCTTTGATCACTAAAACATAAACACTGATGACCTCACGAGAACATGAATGACATCATCATCATGACTTGTTAATTGTTTCTGTGTTTGTTTTGAAGCTGAATGTGATTTATTTTTATTTTTTTGCAGTTTGTGAATGACAAAAGACTTAATGGTGAGCCGTGACCTCAGTCAGCATGTTGTAATCTACATACATGTATCCCCCTGTGATGACAGGACATTTGTACAGAGGAGCCATGTCAGGAATTCATTACTCCAGACATTAAGATTCAGCGTCCTGCTCGGCCGGAGAGAGGAAAGCTAACGCGTCTGCAGAATGAGCAGGGATGAAAGGTGAGCGAATGAACGCAGGCGGGTGAACGATGGGATCCGTCTCATCATCCAGCCTCTCCCAGCATTCCACTCACATTCCAATCACTTCCTGTTTTCACTGGAACACTGCAAAACAAATCCTCTGGATTTAAAAACAAACGTAATTGTGGTAAACCTGAAATGTTTGTCAACAAAAAGTACATCCTGTTCATCACCTGGAAAAGACATCAAATCAAAGTACAGTGTGATTTATTAACCTTCAGGAAGTGAACCTCTACAGACACAATGAGGTTTAATGATTCTGACACGCACGTCTCATGGAGACTCATGGTCTGCAAAACCTACGTATGTCAAAGTACGCAGAGGTCAAAGTAAGCAGAGGTCAAAGTACGCACATACTGAGGCAATTTTCTTTACTACTACGACACGTTACACGTTACTTATACATGTGACTCTTTGTACCCTCAGAGTATTTAAGTACTTCTGTCAAAAAGACAAAACTTGTCTGTGTGTTGTGAGAAAATTTGGGAGAAACTGATGATTAATTACTGTAATCTGTGTGTGTGTGTGAGTTGGGGGGGTGGGGGGGTGGGGTTTATAATCAAACTTAATATATTATGGATTTCTTTAATTCTATTATTTATTCAGACCACATCAGAATTTAAAATGTAAATGTAACTTTAGAAAAAGGTACAATGAAAAAAGAGCTCCTTTTGTTACATTACTTTATTTTTAATGATAAAAGCCACAAGTTAATGTTAACAAGTTGGAACGTAGCATTAAGCTTGTTAACATGATAAGTCAACATATTAATATTTTTAGACATAATGTTCAGTTTTTATTTTATTTCTCTTTTACATTCAGAACCTACATGTGGTCGCCTGGTCGCCTGTTTAAATTCCACAGGTAGATAGAGAAGAAGCTTCAGCGCTACCCAGAGGCTATTACACCAAAATGTAGGAAACAAACTGGCTTTGGGACCCAGAATTCTTCCTGTGAGAGTAGAGAAACATACAGTGTCTGGAATCAAACACACAGTGAGAATTTAAACAAGTCCAGGAGAACGATGATGATGATGATGGTTATCATGATGGTGAGGAAGATGAAGATGGTATGGTGGTTGTTAGGAGGATGGTGGTGATTAAGGTGAGGATGAGGAAGATGGTGGTGATGAAGATGATCATCTTGTATACACTTGTTGTGTTTCTCATGGTGCTTTTTATAGAAATGCAATTTTCATTGGCACATCTTTTTTTTTGATAAATAAAGTTTTGCTAGAAAATATTTTTTATCTTTTTGTGTTATTTTGATTGTGTAATCAAGGATAATAAGGCATCAATAACTTTATAATTGATAAAACATTCATTTGAACTGAAATAGAAGAAGCACTTAAAACACAAAACCTTTTTTGTCTACATCTTAATAAATTAACAACCATAACCCTGTAATTATGTATGTATATATATATATATATATTATAAACTGTTACCACACATGTAGTTTGAGATGAAACACATTTATCAACCAACATAAAATAATGACTGATGCTCAGAGCAGGAGAATGTATTCATTTGTACTATCTGTAGTATTTGTAGTATCCCAAAATAGGTTTTGGGTAATAGAATGTACATTTCTCACTATTGTTTCTCAATTGCAGTGATACTGTGCGTTTCGCATCCATGTTCATTTGCTGCTAACAAGCTGTTAGCTTCATTTCAGGAAACTAATCCTGCAGGGGGTGATTGAAAACTTCTGAGAAAGCGGGAATTAGATGCTTGCAATTTCAGTTTCCAGTAGACCAGAGTTTCTTCTTTAAAGTACTGGGCTTAACTAGGGTAAAATTGTGGATTTAGTATGTAAATAGATATGTAAACGTATTCAGTGGTGTGAAGCTGTGGGCTCTGTGAGTTGGACATGTTGAACAGATTCTGTGCCTGCTGGCTTCCGTGATTGTGGCTTTACTTAGTTTGACCTGATTTAACCCCTCAGATGCTCCGCTCGTCACAACGACACCTCATCAGTGCAGTTTGAGTAATTTTTATGTGTAAATGTTGCTTGATAGTTTCAGGCTTATTGCATCTTTGCTGATGCCCCTGACTGGTTAAAAGCAGAACTGCAAGTTTGTATATGTATATCACAAATACTGTAATTACTTTATGCTTATGTACCATTTATAAGAAATGAGACAATCAACACACTTTTGAGATCGAGACATTTCTTGTGGGAAAAAAATCAAACTTGTCAATTCCAGAAATTCTGAAAGGGTTTGAAATTATTTTTTCATTTTAGAAAAGTTTCTACTGCAGTAACAGGCAGTTTGACTGACAGCTGTGACAGTGTGTGTTACACAGAAAGAAAATAAGTTATTGCACATCATTACATTACATTACGGCCATTTGGCAGATGCTTTTATCCAAAGCGACTTACATTACATTTAGATACCACCCTTCGCAGAGGGGGGAGCAAATGAGGGTTTGGTGCCTTGCTCAGGGGCACCTCGGCAGGGGCTCAAACCGGCCACCCTCCAGTTCCCAAGCAGAAGCTCTACCCACTGAGCTACTGCCTCCCCAAAGTGTTGTTTAACAGACTGTATTTGATCTGTTTTGATCCATTATTGGTGATGTTTACGCGTAGTGATAAGTAATTGAATTTCTAGAAAGTTTTTTGCATTTAAATGTATATATGTAATCCGCTCTTAGTATAAACTCTGTTGATAAACTTAAATTTCATGTTAAAACACCCTCACAACACTAATTATAAAAATAACACAAATGACACTAACACTTATAACCCCTAGTTACTATAACTTAGCTAATGATAACAATAAAAATAGATGAAAAATGAAAATGAAAGACAAAAACAATGAAGGATGAGTTATTTATTCAAATTTACTGGAAGAGATGCTTAGAGGAGGTGAAGCATTTTGTCATGGTGACTTCATGTTGTTGACTCAGCGGGACTTTTTTCATTTGTCTCATCCTGCTGGTTCTGGTTCCTCTGAGCCAGACGGAGCAGCCATTGCTTTCTTAGCCTGGGGGTGGAGTGAGAGACAGAGAGAGAGAGAGACATTTGTGTTTTCAAAGCCAAAGACCTGTTAGGAGAAAAACATCTGCATCGTGCAGCACAATGAAAAACAGAACACACACTCATCAACCACACTGGCTTTAATGAAGGAAGGAAATTGAAAAAATGTTCAATACCATGATGGATCCTCCACTGAGTCATGGTTTGGTACACACCTCTCCATGTAGGTGTCACACCAACATGATCTGATCTGAGTGTCACTACAAGCAATCAGTTTGCTGCTATTTATGTTTTTTAAATTATTTCCCCGCTGTCACTCCAGTCTATACAGCAGGGGCCAGCATGATCTAACACAGATCCAGCACAACCTTCCAAATCAAGACGTGGTGGTCTCAGTGTGGTGAGAGGGTCATCTTCATTGGGAAGTAGTGAGCCATAACTGTAATCAGTTATGAGTCCATTCAACAGATTTGAAATCTGTGATCTATCTGTTTAAAGAACACACACGCTAAAACACCTGGCAGACAGACGGAACACATATAGTAGCTTATGATCAACATGTAACCCTAACCCTAACCCTAACCCAGGGGTCTCCAACCTTTTTTCCTCTGAGAGCTAATTTGAACTCTCTCTTCCTCTCTCTGTCTCTCTCTCTTCCCCCCTCTCTTCCTCTCTCTGCCTCACTCTCTCCCTCTCCCTTCCTCTCTCTGTCTCTCTCTCTCTCTCGTCCTCTCTCTCTCTCTCCCCCCTCCCTTCCTCTCTCGGCCTCCCTCCCCCTCTCTCCCTCTTCCTCTCTCTGTCTCTCTCTCTCTCCCCCCTCTCTTCCTCGCTCTGCCTCCCTCCCCCCCCTCTCTCTCTCTCTCCCTCCCCCTCTCTCCCTCTTCCTCTCTCAGTCTCTCTCAGTCTCTCGCTCTCTTTCCCCCCCTGTCTCTCTCTCTCCCTCCCTCTCTCCCTCTCTCCCTCTCTCCATCTCTGTGTCTCTCTCTCCCTCTCTCTTGCCGTCTCATGTGTTTACAGTTCGTCTGTCATCACTTAGCAGCCTGAGAATGTCGATGAGATCAGAATAAAAATGTGAACACACAGAGAAAGAACTCACAGATTAGCCGGCAAGCATGCTGACAGACAGCACACACGCACACACACACACACACACACACACACACACACCCACACACACACACACACACACACACAAACACACTGTCGGCATGCACATTGAGTTTCATGTTGTGATCTCGTAGAGCAAATTCAGTACAGATCAAATTTAAACACCGTAAATCAAAGTATGTTGTACTCTGAGAGTGTGGTGTATGTATGTGTGTGTGTGTGTGCTGATGTTTGTGTGTAAACTGAAGACATTCTTCAGCTTTACACATATTTCGTCGCACTGCATCTAAATGTTGGCTCAGCGTACTTCATCCAATGTGAAAGAGAAAGTGTGCGCTGTTATTCCAATGATTAATCACGTTGAGACTCTGCCCCTTCGTACAGCCCCGCCCCTTCTGAACATGGCTAAACATGTTATTTTACTGTACCCAGCTAATGCACTGCTCCTCACGCGGGTCTCCTCCTCGTCCATCAGCTCACTGTGCTGTGCGACCCTCTTCTCCCAGAAGGACTTCAGCTTCTGTTTGTCGTGGAAACAAGCGGCGCTCATCGTCTGCAAACAGGAAACAGACAAACCCTATTCACAATTCACCTAAACACAATAATGAACCATTATGGCTCTATTTCTAGTGGGAAAGAAATATTTCAGCTCTTCAGAATAGTGATTCTCACTCACAATTTGTCTGAAGTTAGTTTATTTCCTTTCCTCCTCTTCTTCTTCTCCTCTCTGTTCTGTCCTCTGCTCTTCTCTCCCCCTTTATCCTCCCCTCTCTTCACTCCTCCCCTCCTCTCTTCACACTCTCCCTTTGATCACATTTGTCTTTTCCTCGTCTGCTTCTGTCCCTCGTTCCACCATCTTACTTACTTCTCTTTTTCCTGCTTTATCTTTTTTCCTGTCTTCCTCTATTTTTACAAGCATTTAGAGAATATTTGTTTTTGTGTTTCAGCTTTTGATCACATTTTTTGTTCCCTGAATGTTCCCCAGAAATATCTGTCTGACGGATTCAGAACTTTCCCTCATAATACAATGTTTTACTTTAGAAAGTTGCTTCAAAGTTCAAGGTTCCTCAATGGTTTTAAATAGAACCAAACAGAGCCTTCGGGGAATGATGTTTCCCTTTGGTTGTACTAGAAACCTTTGCATTGTTTGGGCTAGCACCACCGTCAATGCAGAGGTCTTGAGAAATCCTTTATGTGAACCTTTGTAGAGTATAAATCCAGATTAAATCTGCTCAGATCTGCCCCTGAACCTCCTGCTGCTCCCGAACCTCCTGCTACCCCTGAACCTCCTGCTGCTTGTCCTCTGATCTCCTCTGATTCCACAATTTTGTCCTCAGCAGGATCTTGACAACAAAACTGAAACAGAACACAACAATTCCATGCTAAAGGAAAGACTCAGAACTAACAACTTTAGACAAAGAATGACAATTTATTTAAATAAACATGGACGAGTTCTTAAAAGTAAGAAAAGGCTAATTTATTTATATAACACAGTTCAAACACAGTGCAGACAAATTGGTTGAATTAAAAGCAATGCTAAAAATTAAAGTTTTAAAAGAGTTTATAGTTGTAGCAGACATGAGATCTTCTGGAAGTTTTTTCTAGAGTTGTAGAGCAGAGAAGCCGAAGGCCTCCTCACCAGAGTTAAAGAAGTAGAGCGCAGAGGTCCGGTTCATCCAACAAAATCATGTCAGAGACAGTTTGTTTGTAGTGGATTATGTCTTAGCTTGAGTCTGAACTGGAGCAGAAAGAGCTTCAGCCGTCTGAGAGAGACCCTGTGACTATAGTTCAGCCTGGTGCAGACTCAAGTTTTCTAGGTTGGCTGATGTTACAGCAGTTTCCCTCAGGTTAAATAAAGTTTTATCTTATCTTATCTTATTATTATTATCTATGTGACTGTTAAACTTCCTTTACTACGTCAATATGTTTGACGTGGTTTTTTGGAACCACCACATCAAAGTCATTGATGTTTTAAATGCACATGTTCAGGAATTCGATGGCGCTGTAGTGATTTGGTGAGATGAAAATGTGAATTAGAGGTTTAGGGCATTGTGGTCCACATTGTTGTGATAAGAGACCTTGTTGTTTTGCAAAATGTGAGCCAGTGGGAGCATATAGAGATTGAATAGGCTGTAGAAGCCTGTTCCATTTGAACAGTTTGAGGATAAGACAGTGCTAAGTTGTTTAAAGGATTTTGCTTAAAAATGGGCCTGTAGTCGTGGTGCAGTGCAGCTGATTCTCTCTTTCTGTGACTCTTCTCTCCTTCTCGACTGTCACCTCTCTGGTGCTCTGTCTCACCTTCCCTAACCCTTTGGCCTGTGGGGCCCTCAGAGTGTTTGGGCCCTTAGACGGGCTGCTGCGCTGTCTCCACGCTAGTTGGCTTCTCACTCCAGGGGGTCTTCAAGTGTGTTCAGACCAACATGGCTCCCAGAGAGTGAGAGTGGTGAGGACAAGGGTTAGACAATTATAAAAAGGAAGTAAGAAAGGAAAGAAGGAAAGGGGATGAATGAATTTTGAACATCTCAACATTACTTCTGAAGCTTTTCGTCTTAATGACCTTTGACCTTTCTTTATTTCAGCAGCTCAGACCTGCAGTGGCTTCCCACCCGTTACAGGGATTAATTAGTTTGGTATTTACGACTCCAAACACAGATGGAAAACCTAATCGATCTTTGAAAAGAATCAGCTCACTTGTCAGAACTCATACCTCCTCCATGGCCTTGTGCATGTGTGTATGTGTGAGAGAGAGAGAGAAACATCTGAGCAGGGGGGTATTTTTAGATCTGACACTAAGCTTGCACACTGAGCCTGAGTTTCCTGTTGGATTGATGATACAATGTCAGTATGTGACTCTTTGCAGGGTTCAGCCTACATCGTTTTCAAAGGCCACAACCTTCCAAGTGAGTGAAATGAGACAGAGGTCACATCCCACATAACGTAAACGTTTAGGTTGAGTGAGTGAAGTGTGCGTGGCCATGATGGGTCAGTTGTTCCCTGATGTTACCGCTCGCTCACTCGTCTGCTCACCACCGCACTACAACAGCCCATAATCCCCACAATGCATCTGGAGAATCATTTTTTAAATTCAACTTTATTTGTATTCATATCAACAATGAAGAAGATTCAACAAATAGATGAACAAGGCTGTTTGGAAAGAAAGGTTTAGCATTTATTGGTCTTTGTTTGGCAGCTTCACGTCACGCACACACTTCATGAGGTCCAAAGTTTTTATGTTATCACAGTCAATCTGAGAACTTTGTTAGGTGTCAGGGTACTGGATGCTGTGACCCTGATTTAGCAGTGTGTGACCGCTAACCTTAGTGGGGCGTGAGCCAACTATTTCATACCGTTTTGTTAGTTATGGAGGCAAATGGAGTTTGTTTTGGTAAGTTGTATGACATAAATGTCCTCCTGTGGTCTTAACATTGCTTTCAGATGCTTCAGCTTGTCGCACCATTTTCCTTCCCGACATCCTAAAGCTTAGAAGAGTGATGATGTCATTTGTCTTATAACACAAATGCACAAAGCAAATCCAAATCAAAGTGTGAAGAAAGTTTAATTCATGACTTTGTTTACGCTTTGAATGTGACAAACATTTTGGTTAACACATTTTACCCCTGTGATTATTGTGCCGAGACAAAATCATTAAACTGATTTCTGAACAAAACAGAGGAAAAATACTTTCAAATGGATTTTAAACATTAAAATAGCAAAATGTAAAGAAATCTCTCATAGAACTCTTATGTACATTTTCAATCATGTTGACATGCAGAAGAGAAAAATCTACAAACACACTCATGAATGAAGAAATGCAACTAACCTCGACCAGGGTTAGAGATAGACTAGGGTTAGATTCTAGACTAGAATGCAGCACCACAACTTTCCTGTGGCACAAACTGAGTTTATGACAAAACCAGGAAGAGTTTAAAAAGTCAGGTCACATGTTGACAATGAAGCTTAATATGTTGTTCCACTGAACACATGTTGTTGGTCTAGACAGATGTTTTCCCACCATGTTAATTAAAAAAAAAAGTCATTTAGCACCGAAGAAACATTTTTTACAAACTCTCAAAGCAGAAGAAGAAGAGGTAGAGTCATGAGCAGGAAGTGGACGCTTTGAGCTGTTGCAATGCCGGATGACGGGTACCAGTGCACATCATCGGAATCATCTGGAAAACAAAGCAGATTATTGTATTATGCCATTCTTGTTAGACAAGTTTTAATGTCAGAATACAAACTTCACTCAAACACTTATACCGCATTACAGTACTTTTATTGGCGCGATAGCTTAGCTAGCTTAGCAGTCACACTCGTTTCCAGTATTCACCTCAAAACTATCAACATTTCAATAAGTCCACAGACAAAACTTGGAAATATAATGTCCATGTAATCTTAGTAACAATGAACAGGATAGAGTGGGACGTGGTGGGGTCAAAGGTCATGGGTGTCTCACCGCAGTCCTTTTGGAAGATGTGGGGGAAACAGTGGAGGGCACCGTAACCACAGCGACAGTATGAGCATCCTTTCTGAACCCATTCTCCGTGAGGAATCACACCACAGCTCCTAAACAACAAAATGCTGTTTAATCTGATAATCAAAGTAAATGTGAATCTGGATTTAATCTCACATTCAGTGAGACACAATGACATGTTTTAACAAGAAAGTGAAGCAGGGAATTTTGTAAAAATAAAACCAAAAGAACATGAGCTGGTGTTTGTTAGAGTAAGGGTTAACCCTGGTTAGGGTCAGGGCGTCAACCCTACCTACCTGACTCGTTGGTCGTATTCACAGTTCCTCCCAGTGAAGAACTGAGGACACGCACAGAAACTTCCCAGGATGCAGGTTCCTCCATTTTTACAGCAGCTGCGACTTTGATCTGAACCTTAAAAAAAACAAACTACATCAATCAAATATAAATATATTTTTTTATCACTTTTATGATTAAAAAATAATTAAATTACACATTACTGCAATTTGGAAATAGGACAATTTAGATAAACACCAATGAGATAAAATATTTCTAAATATTAGACATTTAAAAATTACATATCAGATTATTGCAAATGATCAAACATGTGTTATTGCATTAGTGGGGTTGGATCTCATGTGACCCCTGAAGGGCTCCAGACCTCACGCTGCACCCCCCCTCCCCCGTGTGTCAGACTGATGAAACCCAGATCTGGATTCCAGCAGGAATCTGGCTCATGTCAGGATCAGCTGATAAAACCACACACACAGAGATTTCATTCAGAGTCTAAACTATCCAAACTAAATCACAGAAACCTACAGGGCCCAAGAGAAACCCACAGGGCCCAAGAGAGACCCACGGGGCCCAAGAGAACCCCACAGGGCCAAACAGAAACCTGCAGGGCCCCACAGGTTCCTGCACAGCTTCAGTTGGGCTCTGAGGGTCAGATGTGTTTTGGGTTTATTGATAGAATCTGAACAAAGTGACAAAAACTACTAAACAAACCATTAGTGTGTGTGTGTGTGTGTTTGTGGTCAGTTAAGTGATACATTCTTCTCTTCGTTTGTCTTCTGTGAGGTCAAATGGTTAACATACTTCCTGTGAGGCCGATGAAGGGCAGGACGGCGTTGGTGTTGCGCTGTTTTCGTTCTCCACTGTTCACCTGTGCAGAGTGAGACAGGAAGTTGTGCTGCTGGGAAAGAGATCCTGAGAGAAATGAAGAAGGCGACGATGAGGTTTGGCTTCCTTTGCACTCGTCTTCCTCACAACCTGAAATAAGAAAGACAACAATTCAATGTTTGTTCTTTTTTGTTATTTATTTCCTCATAGACTGAAATCTACAAAACTGAACTAGGATTGATGGTGATAGTGTGTAACTAGCCAAACAATGTACTGCATTTCAGCTCCTCATTTTCCGTTGCTATGACGTCATTGTTAAGGACAAACGACTTTATGTGGTTACAGTCTGAGGGTCAGATGAGTTCAATCGGAGGAACTGCTGTACTTCTTACTTGATGACAAGAAGTTGGTTTATGTTGAGATGTGTTGTGTTTGTTGACAAACCTGAAACAGGCAAAGCAGCAGACAGCAGACAGGGGGCAGCAGAGAGCAGCAGCCTGAACAGTGTAGAAATCAAATAAACTTAATTTATTTCTGATCAAAGATCCCAAGAAACTAAGAAAACATGGAACAAATAAGTGGAAACATTTAGGTCAATTAGTAACTAAGATAAATGATTATTACTTACCGGAGCAGAATCTGGATCATTTTCTAAAGAGACTCAACAGGATTTTCATAAAAACAACAAAAAACGAACTCCAAGCTAAAAATCAGTTTCAGAAAATACCTTCAATAAATCCCAGCTTTACCCTGTTCAAAGTTTTAGTCTTAAATCCAAACAAGTCGAATAAAGTTCAAACTAAAGTTCCTCCGTTCGTCTCTCAGGATAAAAAGTTCCGCCTCCCGTTTGTTTGTTGGAAAAGTGCAGCGCAAGTTTCTCACAGCTGATTTTAACAGACGCGTGGCCGCGCCCACTTCCGGATCCCTGGCCACTCTGCCTGCACCCACAGATGTGTCTGTCTGCCTGTCTGTCTCACATATTAGTAATCAGTAATTAGTAATTCACGAGTCTACGTTTAATAATTACACTCAAACAAATATAAAATAATTTCACAAAAATAAGAGAATATTTCAGCCAACTAAAATGATTGAGCTTGTTTTTCTTGGAAGAAGCTTCTTCTCTTTCTGTTCTCTTCATTGTCTCTGTGTCCCCTCCCCCTCCCCTCTCTTGCCCATCCAGACCTTCTTCACATGTTAATGAAGCTGCTTCTTATCTCATACATGTTTATAGAAACACTTAAGCTCACATGACACATGTTGATGTGCTGCTCCTCTTCCTCTCTTCACAGAGCAGGAAGTAACAGAAAGTAAACAAGTTCAAAATAAAAATCTTCTGCATGAAACACATTCAAAGGAATAATATAAAAACAAACACAGTAGGATAGACGACTGTAAAAAGGTGGAGATCTGTAAGAGCTTTGACTTCAATCAGAGCTTCATCATCATCATCATCATCATCATCATCACCACATGAAGAGGCACAGAAACAACCAAACACCTAAAATCTGTTTATAGACAATTCATAGATTCATTTTCTTTTTCTTTCTTTTTAATTGTTGTACTTGTTTTGGTATCATAGTGAACTCGGGTCCTCAGAGTCGAGCCATGGTCCTGGTTTGATTCCAGGCTCCTGCTTAAGAGCTTGCGGAGCACTGAGCCCCTAACTGCTCCTGATGTGCATGAGCCTGCATCAGTGTGTCAGTGTGAAGATCACTTTGTAAATATCACTAATATGTGTCTATATTTAATAAACATTACATTCTAATAATTTGATTAGTTTCTCTGTGAAATAATGAAAACGGAGACTTCAATTTAAAGTTTATTGTGGAGCATAAATTCATAACAACAGATAAATCATTTATATTTCAAACGTGTTGCATCTTTCAAAATAAAGTTCAAATCTATGAAACTCTTCTTCTCTTCTACTTCCTGTTTGTGTCCACTGTCCCCCTTAGCCTCCAGCTCAGCGTCCACTCTGTCTTTGGCATTCTGTCTTTTTGGTGCGTCAGTCCACTTCTGTGCTTGTTTGAAAAACAAAACACTTCATCTTCATCTGGCTTTTTCCAGTGGCAAAGTTTCCAGGAGTGAATCCAGACCTCTTCCTCTTCCTCTGCTTCTTCCTCTACTCCTCCTCCTCTGTGGGCCACTGACCCCCTCCAGGAATCCTTCCAAGAGGAATAAGAGGAATTCAGTTTGTGGAATTGCAGATGGAGAGGGACGTTGGACTCACATCTCCATGTGTCCTGCTCATTCTTGCCGTCTTCCTCCGCTTCCTCTACCTTTTCTTCCTTCATGTCCTCTCCTTCCTTCACCCTGACCATCTGTTGGTCATCCTCTGTGTCTAATTCGCCTATCACATCCTCCTTTTCCTCATCTACCTTGTACAGATTGTGCTTTTCCCCACGCTCCTCCTCTATCTTGTCCTCCTCCTTCATCTTGTCTAAATTAATGCTATCATGTCCTGATGTGTCCTCCTCATCCTCACCATCTTCTTCCTCCGCTTCATCAGCTTCAATCTCCTTCTCTTCATCAGTTCCATTCTCCTCCTCTTCATCAGCTTCGATCTCCCCTTTATCTACTTCAAAATCCTCCTCTTCACCACTTTCATTATCCTCCTCTTTTTTAACTTCACTATCCTCCTCTTCATCAGCTTTGCTCTCCCCTTCATCAGCTTCAATATCCTCCTCTTCATCAGCTTTGCCCCCCCCTTTATCAGCTTCAATATCCTCCTCTTCATCAGCTTTGCACTCCCCTTCATCAGCTTCAATATCCTCCTCTTCATCAGCTTTGCACTCCCCTTCATCAGCTTCAATATTCTCCTCTTCACCAACTTCAATAACCTCCTCTTCCTCAACATCAGACTCCTCCTCTTCATCAGCTTTAATCTCCCCTTCATCAGCTTCAAAATCCTCCTCTTCATCAACTTTGATGTCCCCTTCATCAGCTTCAATATCCTCCTCTTCATCAGCTTTGCTCTCCCCTTCATCAGCTTCAATATCGCCCTCTTCATCAACTTTGTGCCCTTCCTCTTTATCATCTTCAATTATATCCTCTTCATCATCTTCTATCTCCTGCTCTTCACCAACTTCCTTATCCTCCTCTTCCTCAACTTCAGTATCCTCCTCTTCATCAACTTTTACCTCCCCTTCATCAGCTTCAATATCCTCCTCTTCATCAACTTTGTGCCCTTCCTCTTTATCATCTTCAATTATATCCTCTTCATCATCTTCTATCTCCTGCTCTTCATCAACTTCAATCTCCTCCTCTTCACAAGCTTCATTGTCCTTGTCTTCATCAGCTTTTATTTCCTCCACTTCATCAGCTTCAATCTCCTGCTCTTCATCAGCTTCAACCTCCTGCTCTTCATCAGCTTCATCATCCTTGTTTTCATCGGCTTCAATCTCCCGCTCTTCATCAGCTTCAATCTCCTCCTCTTGATCAGCTTCAGTCTCCTTCTCTTCATTAGTGTCATCTTCCTCCTCTTCATCAGCTTCATCATACTTGTCTTCATCAGCTTCAGTCTCCTCCACTTTATTGGCTTCACTCTCCTCCTCTTCATCAGCTTCCTCTACTTTCTTGTTGTCCCTCTTGTTTAATTTAGAATTGTTGACTTCATCTTCTTCTTCATTGTCCTCCTCTTTGTCTAATGCACCATCTTCTTCCTCATCTAGCTTGTTATCCTCATCCTTGTCTAATTTAGTTGTGGTGTCACCGTCTTCCTCTACCTCACTTTCCTCTTCCTCTACCTCGCTCTCCTCATCTTCTTCATCCTCCTCTTGTTTGTCTTTGCTTGTTTCACTATCCTCTTTGTCATTGAGTTGGTTTTCATTTTCTACATCTACTCCTTCCTCATCCTCCCACTCGTCCACCTTCTCCATCTCTTCTTTGTCCTCCTGCAGGTCGTTGTGTCCCCGTGTAGACCAGCCTTTTGGGGACATCCAGGCGTTTCTCCACAGGACCTTCTCCTCCTCCTCCTCCTCATCCTCCTCTTCTTTCTGCAGTCCAGATGTTATTTGGAGGTTCTTGGCTTTGCGTCTCCTCTTCAGTTCCACACTGTGTAGGTGATGAGACGTCAGTGAAGCACATCGCCACCTGTCAACAAACACAGAGTTTGACTTTTAGTTTGGAGTCGTCCTTCAATGAAAGAAGTTTCTGGATGTAAGAATTTTGCCTCATAAAAGAATGAAACATTCTCGTTCTGATATTTTAAGATTAGTTGCTGATGAAGGTGGAGAAGAGTCCCTCATGGTTTTGTCCCATGGTGCAACTATGCTGTGAGATGTTGATGATTAACACATGTGCGTAAGATCACCCACCTTTGCTGCTGCTGGTATCTCCAGCTGGAACTCCAGCGCTTATCCACTTCTTCTTCCTTCTGATATTTGGTTGAGAGTGACCAGGACACCGTCCATCCAGGAACAAACACATTGTTTATCCTCACCACTGTGATGTCCGCGTCTGCCGCACTTCTCTCTTCATGGCAGGAAAGTTTCCAGGAATCTTCCCAAGATGAAGGTTCAGCCTGATGTTCAAAATAATCAGAGTGAGGTCAGTCCATAAATGACATATGATGACACACTTTGTTTTTGTGCATTTTCATCAAACGCAACAGCAGCTAGTGTCACAACCTCCTGTCAATCACATCATCTCGCTAGATCAGGCTCACTACTTACCAATCAACCCTTAATGCATTCTTGCCATATATTACTTAAATTATGTATGTTCTCTAAAATTCAACAAGTGAATGAATTGATGAATGAATGATTGACTAAATGAATGAGTGATGGATGTACTGATGAATGAATGGATCAACCAGCCTGATCTTGCAGATGTTGGAGTTTGTCGAGTTTGTGGCTCAGTTGTGGTTGATAATCAGCCCACAGTTGATCCCAGCTGTGCTTCTTTTGTCTGTAAACAAAGTTCATGAACTTCCAGGTTCGAGCCCAAACAGGAAGTGAATATTCATCCACTTTAAGTGCAGAAATGTTTTCTCTTTCAAACAAAACTTCCCACTGGAACGTTTCCTCCTCCTCCTCAAACTTGACAGGAGTCTTCACCTGGAAAATGTGAAGAAAACAGTCATAAGTAATAAGAAATGAAGTGAATAAACTGCAGATACTTTACAATCAGTCTTTTTTAGAACATTGATAAAAATGTAGGAGAGGGAACACGAAACTAAGAAAAGAAAAAAGTTATGACTCCCAGAATACCATAGATTTCATTCAACAACAAGAATGTGATGAAACATTGCTGAGCTCGATGTTGGTACAGGAGTCGATCTAACCTCAGGCCTACCTACGCGACTCGCACACGTTAATGCTGTTAACCACACAAACCCCTTTAATTCATACCACTTTCTGGTCCATTTTACTTTCAGACAATGTTCTTTTAACAGCGCACCACTCAAAACACAGCAAAAAAGTTGATTCTGAATGTTAGAGATTAATCTGTGATTCTTACCAGACGCCCTCATCATCATGTCTGTAGTTTGAGTGCGTTATCACTCTCATCCAGCTCTTTAATCTAATAAAACATTATACAAATCACCAAGTGTTTGTGAAATAAAATAAATGTTGTCCCGCTGACAATATGGGGATGATATGAATCTAACTCATACAAATATGTGATAAGCTGATAGATGAAAGTGGGAGTAATTTGTTGTTCAACTTTCAAAAAAGACAAAGAAGTTAATTGAAAAATATGAAAACATAAAGTAATGTTTTGGGATAGAAGTAATAAAAATGTAGCAGTAGGTGGCGGTATCACATAGAATGTTTAAAAAACATTCTTATTTCTGTTGTTTTATCATCAATAAAGGTGGACCGACATATTTGCCAGTTGTAATTGGCTGCGGTATAAAAGGCAGACAAAGGAGTGTGAGAGAGTGGGAGAGTGTGTGAGCGAGTAAGAGTGTGAGAAAGAGTGAGAGAGAGTGCGAGTTAGGGTTTAAAGATTGCTGTTGAGTGTGTAATTGTGCTGATTTATCGGTAATTACTGTGTGGCTGTGTTACAGAGACATTCTGAGCAGAGATTATGTTGCAGTGCATGTGATTAATCCAATGAAGAAGAGTTTTTAGTTACTTAAGGTCTGAGGGATATAAACCCATAGATAGATAGACATAGATTTATTTCAAATGACTCACGTTACTTTTCATTTATTTTAGAGGGACAATATTTGTTATTTTTGGGCGAAATGTCCTTGGAGGTGTAACATTATCTGCCGCCATCTTATAGGTGTTAATATGTTTGTGACTAACCTGCAGTAAACGTCTGGTTCACTTATGTTAAGCATCGTACACTGCTTGTATATAGACTTGTAATCAGTTCTCAAAACCAGTTAACTAGGTTTTAGACCCAATATGGAGTGTTGGAGTGCTACATAAATTAGATAAAAGTGTATCTTTGATTGGAAGTATCAGCACCTACACTTACCCTAAAACACCCACTGTTATCATATGGTAATGTATTCATACTCCACACATCCAGTTTTCAGGAAAATAGCAAAAGTGCCTGGACCCTAAACCTAAGCCTAAACCTAACCCACTCCCCCAGCAGGACACACTGGTCTACCTGGCTGCACTAATCTATGCAAATTGAGCCTTGGGTTAATTATTGTTGTACAATACAATTTTATACTCGAGGGTACATGAAGAGATTGTACTTTTGCCAAGGCTAAGGAGTCCTCCAATTATGACACTGTCTTTCACTGGCAATGACCCCCCCACCAACAAACCAACAATCTGTCTATCCATCTACACCTACCTGTACCATTTTGAGAATACCAAGTGAATATAAGTGATGAAGACCCCTCTGCAGCTGAAACTGGAATTGAGCAACAACAACAGAGACACAGCAGACTCTACATACCTGTTTCCAGGACTGGTTCCATTCAACAGCAGGATGTGGCCTGTCGTCCTGTGGCTGGTATGCTTTCTCTTTGTATGTTCTGCTGTGGCTCACCTGGATCTCAGGAAATCGGCACTGTCTGAATTTTGGCTCTTTGGCTCTCAGGAACAAATATGCTGGAGGCTTGAAGCTCATCCAGGATTCCTTCCAGCACAATCGGAAAACATCCACTTCCACTTTGCGTTTGGGCATGCGGGGCATGGGTGGAGCTTCATTTCTGGGAGGAGGTGGAAGAGGAGTTTTGGATTTGGATAGTGGAGGAGGAGGTACAACTTTGAAGCGGATCACTGGTTTGGGTTTGTCCACTGGGTTGTCTTTACTCTTTGAGTCATCACCTCTCTTGCTCTTGTGTGGGTCGGAAATTTTGTTCCTCTCTAACCAGTGCTGATTCCACTGACTAAACAGACTGAAGAGACAACAAACAAGAAAACTTATGCAAAGGTGACAAAATAGAAAAAATGACAGAATAAAGGGAAATATACAAACAAAGAACAAAAAAAGATCAGGATCAGCTGATAGAGCAGATAAACATCTCATAATTGGTTCTCACCGGTTCAACGCACTTTTCTTCCTCACTTCTTCCTGTTTACACTCCACCGCTACACTTTCTGCTCTCTGCTCCCAAATATTCCTGAGCCGCTCGTTACCGAATGACCTCATTTCCTCTTTGCCCAGCGGCATCTTGAGACACGCCTACAAAAAAAAACAGTGAATCACCTTTCAGACAGAGGCCCTGTGATGCATGTGGAGGACATCATACATGCATGCGTTCATTGGAGCAACGCTGTGATGTTACGCTGAGGGTTTGCTATTGGCTGATGTAGTTGTTGAGTACAGCACACTAATCCAGACAGTGTTCAAGAGAGTCTCTTGTCGACTTTACGCTACATGCTACTTTAACGTCTTTGTGAAAAAGTTGAGCTGCAGATATTCTGACCCATCACAAGACGATTCTGAAACTTGAGAGCCTGTGACCTTTGCTGAGCTAAAAACTCACTCCATAAGCTGTGATCAAATGTCTCCAATCAAGACTTCACAACAACAAAAAGATCACAGAAACAACAAACAAATGTATTCATTTGGTAGTCATTTTTAGATGTAAAGTAAAGATAAGTTCAGTGAAAAGTACACAATGATGTCAGACTGCAGACTTAATGGGGGATAGAAAAGTTTCAGTGATCGGAACTTACCAGATGTGTCTTTCCTTCTGTTTGACTGGTTCTGTCGGTCTGTTTACATCTGTAATATCATGAACATATACTGTATCTGTCTGTCTGTCTGTTCTCTTACTCTTAATCTTGCACTTACTTGACTGTCTGCCTGCAGTAACAGCACACCACAGGGCACTCAGAGTCTCCTGTGGATTTGCTGTTTGCTGAGCTGCTGCTATTTTTGCTTCATGCGTTAAAAAGATCTGCTGGTCTAAATTTGGCCTCAGTCTGAAGTAACAAAATACACAGAGGACATTGAAATTAACCTTTATTTCACAACAGTAAAATCATTCAAACAAGGAAGCAGTAAACATGTCACCACCCCGTCTGAACCAATCAGTGATCACTAAATCAGTAAAGTACTTTGTTTGTGTCCTGTAGAATTTTCCATGTGCTCTATCACCCAGTGTGTCATGGTTAGGGTGCCCCCTGCTGTGAGGGCCCTCACACTGACTGTGACTGCTGGGGTTAAGGTACATGTTGAGTTTCTGTGTCGTTGTGTGGGCCGTCAGACTTCTGCCAGAAATCAGAGGATGAAAATATTGAGTAATTTCATTTTGATGAGGTGGAGGGGGAGAACGGAATAACACAGCAGGAGTTTGGCTTAAATTCCTTTAACCAAAGACAGCATGTAGTTATTAATCTCTCTTCCACACATACAATGTTCATTTAAAAGCATTCCTTTAGTAAACTTTTGCTGATAACAGAGGTTTTAACAATCACCATTTCTGCAGACCGGAACTGAGCAATAACCCTAAACACACAAGTTATTTGTTTACTGCAATTATTTTTTGGTCTGTTTTTGCATCGGTGAATTTAGTCTTCTTTCAATTTCTGTAATGAATCACATGGCCTATTCATTAATACTTTTTGTTAGCCAAATAGGGACAATAAAATGTTTTTTTTCTCAGATGTAATTGACTTTCTACTTGGCTAAAGGTTTGAGTTGGTCATGAGGTGGGATGAGGAACTTCCAGGATTCGCTCCACTCTGACGGCGACTTGACATACATCTGATTCTTCAGACTTCTGGATTGTGCAGAGAACCTCCAGGATTCTGCCCACTTATCAAAACACACATCTTTTGTTTTTTCCTCTAGTTTCACAATCTTCTTAGAGGATGAAGTTTTCATCAGACGTGGCTGAGTTTTAGCCAGCAGGTGGCATCCTGTCCATTTCCTGTCTCCTGCCACCACTCTCTCAACACTGTTATACAAATGCTTCTTTGTTTTTAATTTCCCTCCTATAATCAGCCATGGATCAGTACACTCATTGGTTTTGACTTTGTTTTTCAGCTTTTTTCTGCCCTCCTGTAGGAGTCGGTGGGAGTTTCCCCAATTCTTCAAGCCCTCCAAATTCGTGTTGAAGTTGGCATACAGGTGACTTGGACTGCTCTTGCCTCCTGACCACATTACTGTATAGTAACCCAGGTTGGGAGAGGACTGTACCCAGGGTTGTTCTGTGTGCGGCATAGGGTTGGCAATCCTAAAAGGCTTTCCCCACTTGGCACTCTTATCCTCAGTGGTAGTAGTTTGTTGCTGCTGAGAACCCTGATGCTTCTGTTGATTATGCAGAAGTCGCGAAGCTTTCCATGATGCACTCCAAAGGTTTTCAGGGTTTCTCTGCATGGAGTCCTGAGCATGAAAAGACTGGCTCATACCTGTTTTTGCTCTCTGTAGTGACATCTCTCTCTGAGCTTCAATCTCCATTGATTCATCCATCCAGTTTTGTCTTGGTATTTGCTCATGCTGGCGTTCGGTTTGGAGGCCAGACCGCCTCCAGGCTTCCATCCATTGGGTAAGGGAGGGTCTGTCATGGCGGAACTGGGTTTCTGAGACCATCCACGCCTCCTGCCAATCAGAGACAGACCTTGTATTCCTTCTTACTTCCCTCTGAGAGTCTTCAGTATGGTGTGAGGCCACATGTGAGCTCCCTGGGTTGATTTGAGCAGATCCTGACCTATGTTCTGACATGTGCTGGCGTCCAGAAAAACTCCAAGAATCTGCCCAGGGTCGTGCCACACCTGGCCCATTTCGAGGGGGTTCCACTTGCCTGAAGTGATCATTATCCATAGCGCGTACTGCTCGGATTTGGGGGGCGGTGGGCCAACCTTGTTGCCAAAGTGCAGATTCCTGTTGCAGGGGTTGATTGGTGGATTTCCATGAATTGTTCCACTCTGATGTGTTGGGCATTCTCTCTCCTTCCATCACAGTTTCTGTGAATGTCCTGGATGGGCGAGGCCGCATTCTTCTTTCCATCCTGATAAAATGTTTTAGAGTCCTCCAGGAATTCTTCCACTCTGTGCCAGAGAAGACATTTTGCAGGTGATTCAGACAAAGTATCTTGTTCTGTGTGGATGCTGTCTTTGGCAGAGAAATTACCTTGTGTTTGAGATGCTCATATTGCAAGTCTGCTTTCTCAGATGTTAAAAAATGGTAATTTGATTTATTTTCCTGCCTCTGAGCCAAATGTTCCTCTAAGTTTGGTGATGAAACCTTTAGGACCTTCTCTATTTCTTCAGATGGTTTTGAGTTGTTTTTGGTGACCTGCCATGACTTGCTCCACTCGAATAGATCCTTAAATTCATGAAAGAGCTGGAAAGACAGGTTCCTGTTCTGCTTTTCATGAGACAACGACATGATGACTTTGTGAAGATGTGGTTCCTTCTGCTGTCTGGAATAATCATGAATATTGTTTTCACCATGTTGAACAGTGGGCTGACAATTCTTGTATATCTCAGAGACCAACATGGCCACCTTCCATGAGTCAACCCATTCTGGGCTTTGAGATTTCCAATGGGATGGGGACACGGCTTTATCAAAGACTTGAGGGGTGACATATTTCCAACATTCTTCCCACTCATACTTGGACTTGTCTTTATTATCTTGTTTATTGCTGAAATCTTCTTTGTTTAGACCATTCTTTGGAGGAGGGCATGGAGCCTGCTGGCTCGATGGCTTGGTGGATTTCCATGAATCACTCCACACTGATGTGCACAGGTTTTCGCTATGGGTCTTCACCAACAAGGAGAATTTTCCAAATGTGTCAACATTCTCTCCATTTACAGATGAAATTTCTTTCTTGTTGTCTTTGTCAGATTTTCTCCAAGACACTTCCCAATCATCAGTTGGAAGAGTTAAATCAAGACGATCCAAATTCATTACCTTGTAAGCAGGTTTCTTCCACAGACGGAGACTGAGAGGATTCAATTTGTTTGGTCCATTTGGCCAAGGCTGGCCTGCTTCTGTGTAAGGCTGCTGGGTAGCAAACATCCAACTGTAGCCCCATAGTGAAGAAGTCACAATGTCCTTTTCAAGAAAGGGCAAGGCCTTGCTGTATTTCCATGATCTGCCCCATACCATAGCACAAGGCTGAGTCTGAGCGATGAAAGCAAGAGAGTACAGCTTGTTTGTCCTGTCCTGCCTGCTGATTTTTTTGTAGCTGGGTACCGGAGCTGAGAAGCCCCTTTTTGGGGGTACTGTTTGCCCCATCGGCCCAGCTCTTGGGCCATTAGGAGGAATCTTAGGTTGCGGTTTGCTGCTTGTTCTTGTCTTGTTATTGTTTGACTGGGTCTCTTGAGGGTTGTCCTTCCTCTCTACCCTCTTGTACGTTGGGGATTTAGAAAGCAAACGATCGGTCCACTCATTGGAAATGCTGTAGGAACAAAAACATCAGAAGTTCAATGATGTAAACAGCCAATATGTTGTTAAACTTTGCTCTGATTTGGCGTGACTTCAAGTGAAGCTGAGCTGATTTGTATAAGTTGTATTTGCAGTGTTGTTGAGGAATCATGCATGACTTGTGGAATGAGTGCCACGATCCCCCAATATCAGGATGAGATGGACAACACATTTATTCAATATAACTAATAAATAAATAAATAAATACCTCTTGAAGACTAATCAGTAAATGTGTGAGAGCTCCTGAATCATAACAAGACCAAACCACCCTAGGGGCCACACTGTTAATTACACTTTTCAACATTGAAATGGACTGTACTTACATCATGCTTTTATCCAAAGCTCTTCACATACACCTCATGAATGTATTTATACACACACACTCATTCTCCAATGGCGGAAGTATGTCATGCAAGGCGCCAGGCCTGAAGTATTTCAACATTCTTAGAGCTTTCTTTTCTTTTGGTTTTAGAGGGAGGTGCCATTACAACCAAAGTAGAGGGTGGATAGGCTGGGGGCTGTTGTGCAATGACCTCATCTGTTATGTAATATTAGCAGAATGCAGCGAGAAGGAGTAAGTATGTTCAGTATTACAGTACGGTTTATAGTTGGACCTGTGGTCATTGCATTCATTTAGCAAATGCATCATTGTAGCTAAATAAACTATATTACTATGGAGAAATTCTGCAAAGGCAGAGATGTAAAACATAGATAAACAGATTTGCATCCTTACGAAGTCAGGGCACTATTTTTGATTCGATCCTTCTCGTGCTCAGTCTTCTTTCCATAATCCCGGATTCTGATCTCCCATACATCCTTTATGATGGAGGCACCACTGGCGACATCCTCCTTGTTCTTCTCCTCAACACGCATCTCCAAAACCACAGAAATAGAAAGAGAAAAAGCAAAAGAGTTAAACTGCCTGAATACAAAGACGGATCAAAGTAAAGACAGATGTATCCTCAAACTAAACAAACAGGAAAATGGGTTCATGACTTTCCTCCATCCATGAATCCATAAGATGTGATATTTCTTACCGTGGCTCCTCGCTGTGATCTGTGTGCAGACTGCTGGATGCTCCACTTTATATGCATTCACCTGCTATCAGATGTCTGAACAAAGTGTACCCGCCATATATAACACACATGCACATGCTTGCCCTACATATCCTTATGTGTCTATTTCCCTGCAGACATATCCTAACCCTAAACCCAATGCCTGAGCCTAACTATAGTATATCCATTGATAGATCAGTGTAATTACTGACAAGCTTATACATTTTTCTTCTGTTACACCAGTGTATGTTAATACACTTTCCAAAATGGTGGAAAATTGTTCACACAAAAAGTTAAAAACTTTTTGGAAAAGTTGAGATCGATGTTTGTGTTACTTTGATCAAATCAACAATAAAATGGCTCATTCTACAGAAGTTAAACATGCCTTACAATAAGAAGTAGTATTATGCAATGATTACACTATTTCATCGTTTATATTAATACATTTGTAGTTGGGAATCTTCTCATTTTGCAGCATGGAAACATCAATTATGCATCAGTTATGTTCAGGATTTATTTTTGGTCCCTGATCTGGCCAACATTTTCAACACAGTATCTTTATATCTATCTCAATGTAACTAAAACTATGCATGCCATCTCAATGATCTTTTTGAATTATGAATGCAATGGTTGTCAATGTGATGTGAATATATCTCATCAAAAAGTAAAAAATCCATCCGTTTTTTAATTTAGCTTAATATAATATGTCTGGAAGACATTTGGCTTTGTTTCATGAATTTTGAACGTATCAGTGTGGTCAGTGTGAACTGTGAACAGATGGGAATACGGATATAGTGTACAGTAATATATACATACCATAAACACATGCAGCTAATATCATCTCCCACCACATTTCAGGACGGTATGTCCTGAGATGCCATATGTACACACAGAATGTCGGTCAAGCAGTGGTACATATACACGCCCTGTCCCCTCCCCCAGTAGAATCCATCACCCCATGAGACTGTATGTACTGTATGTATGTGAATATTTTCAGCACGAGTGGATCCTATCTGGTTACTCATTCCACCACCTGGAGACCACAAAGGAGAACTGTAATGGTAGAGACTATAACTTGAGGCCTTGTGGTTGTGGCAGGATCAGAGCAGAGTGACTGACTGTTGCTACCCCATCCAGGGGATCCAAATGCAACATAAATGTAATATAAAAAATCAATAAAAAGTCCTCAGTCGGTTCTCAAGTCAGCAACTCACCAAACAATCTGAATACATTGCAAAATACATTTACAGAGATAAATTAATAACTAACAACCATAACAATGATATACAGAGACACACCAAAGGACGCTGTCACACAGAGTGATGGGATGTTCCAGACTGTTTAAAGTCTAACGGGCTGTCAGGGTCAGCCGGGATCAGCTGTGACCACCTCTGCAGGCACAAGTCTGCTCACCAATCTGAGGATACATCGACAGACTGACAGACAGAATGCACACACAAGCCACAGACATTTACACATAGACAACCAACCATACGACTGGAGGTGATAACACTGACACACAATATGAGCCTATGTTTCTTTACGGTGCCTGATATTAAACGATAGTGGCACATTCGGGTTCTGATTCAGTTTTTGGTTTCACCCATATACTTGTTAGGGTGAGGCGAGGATGAGTGTTAGTAGTGAGTTGTAGTTAGTCTTTTAGAGCAGTGTCCCCTGGGCAGTTCGGGGAGTTTAAAAACAAAAGGGTTATGGTCAGCATAGACCTCAACAGACATGTCTGAACCACAATAAACCTCATAATGACGCCCAATTCAGTGCCAATGTTTCCTCCAAATAGTTGATTTGGTGTCTGTTTACATTACATTACGATCATTTGGCTGACGCTTTTATCCAAAGCGACTTACATTACATTACCACCCTTCGCAGAGGGGGGAGCAATTGAGGGTTCGGTGCCTTGCTCAGGGGCACCTCGGCAGGGGCTCGAACCAGCGACCCTCCGGTTCCCAAGCGGAAGCACTACCCACTGAGCCACTGCCTCCCCAGCATGTTTAACTGCGCTGCCTAGTATAAAGTGCTGATAGGTGCTAAAACTCATCATGCATCAAATTATTTTACATATAAAATTGTGTTCCTATAATATTGCCATTTAGTATATACAACCAAATTATAGGAACATAACCAATTATGTGATGTAAACATGCTGTGGCTAAGGAACAACACTAAAATATGTGTATAATACAAAACAACAACAAACAGTAATGCACCAATATAAAGAAATGACTATGGAAGTTCTGAATGTTTGTTCATTTTTGTCTAACTTTAAAACCACAAAACTCTAACCCAAAATAACTGCTGACTAAAACATCTGGAATCGCTCACAAGCATTGTTTCTCTGTATGTTGTAACATTGTTTATAAATTTGTGAAAATCCTCTAAAAGCTCCTCTAGATGGACTTATATGAAGTTAATGGTTTAGTTAGACACATGTTCCTAATTGCCTCAGGCAGAATTTTCCTGTGCACGTGAGCTGGAGATAATTTTATAGTACTGTATAGTAATACTGAAACCCTGGAAGGAAAATTTGTGTTTGAGGCTTAGTTATTACGAAGAAGAAGAACACCCATTTTATCATTCCAGAATTGAGACATTTTACTTCCAAAAACATGCTTTTACATTTCATGCATTCTCATACATGTTTCACACAACCAAATTCCACACAAATGCAAATCACACACATTCGAAATGTTTGGCCCCCCTCCTACGCACACATGCACCGGAGGGAGCACCTGCATGTGTTTTTATGTTGAGTACAATATGGTAACTATCTGCTCTTGTTTGTGTGTGTGTGTGTGTGTGTGTGTGTGTGTGTGTTTGTGTGTATTATGATATTGCTGAAATTAACCATTTGGTCATTCTGAGCTGGATTGCAGAGTGGCACAAAAGAATGAATACACTTGATGATTACGAAAAATAATTTCTTATGGAATGAAGATATTTACAGGTGCTGTTTACATAAAACAAAGTCAAAGCAGCTTCTGATCTCCTGGTTAATCAGCATGTGGTGTTGGTCATGACTTAAACAGCGAATTATAAATCAAACATCCCCCCCGTAATTGCATTACCACTGCATTTCACTAACTCTTCTTCTTCCCCTGAGTTTTCTGTGTTCTCTCGCCTCACAGGTTGCTGTGGAAGCCTGTCTAACCCTAACGTTTGTTGTTATTTGGCGCTATATAAATAAAGTTAAATTTAATTGTTTGCATCACTTTTACATGTGATAAACGCGTGGTTGTTTGTGACAGTTAGAACACAGGAAACAAAGAAACCTGCGACCGTTCTCGGTTCCTCCACTTCCCGTGGAGAATGTATTAAAAGTAAACCTTTTTGTTACCTCAGGGTAGATGTCACGGATTCAAACGCCCTTGACCCTCATTCACACTCTAGTTACTGTAGTCACTGCGACACCTAGGGGGTCTGCAGAGGTACTGCAGGACATCCGCAGTTTTATTTAGAAGTAGAACAAAAATGACTGAGTAAACAAGTATTACAAGTACTAGTATTAACATCTAATAAGCTACTTTTGACAAAGACTATTTGCAAAATCAATGATTCCCATGATGCAGTCTAACATAACTTGACAATGCCGCTATTAGGATGGAAATAAAAAAACAAACACGCCTGTCTAGCAAGCAAGGTGTTCGCTTCAACACTGCAGTTCGCTCATTGTTGCGACATTAACGGTAATCAATAACTAGCAAAATAAACGTAAGTTACTAGTTTGATATGTGGAGCAGAATGGATACATTTGTAACATTAACGAGGCCTCGAGCTCGAGATCCACTGCTTCCACGTCGGCTGAGAGAAGAAGAGAGAAGTCACGAAAATATTGAGAAATGTACCTAAAGTTTGGATTTTGAGAGAAACCGAAGGAGTGGAATTGCCGCTCTGTGTTTGTGCGGCGACGCTGTCACTTTTATTAAGAAGAGTTAAGAGGTCAGATCCTTTCTTGTGAATCAGGATTGTCACGCGTCTTTGAATTACGCACAGCTATCTTCGAGTTTCTATTTGGGCAAAAGCGTGCATTTCAATGCCATTCCTGGGTCGCTAAAAAGGCATCTGTGGCGGACGTTGGACCGACTGGACCGTTCTGTGCGTTACAGAGATGGGATGTCCACACATATTCTTTTGTGATTCTTTATTTCTTACGATATGTGTTTTATTACCATATGTATTAGTTTCACCAAAATCCCTCACTTGTTCTGTTGTTTTCAAATTGTTTTTAATTGGGAGTATTGCCTTACTTTAGGTCATAGCGCCCTCTGCAGGTTGTTGGCGGACATGTCTCATTTCCGATGTCTCGTCAGTCTGCATTGAACCTGACTGTGACAGGCACGTATCTGAAGGAGCAGCTTTGTGTGTTTATTATTATGACTTAACATGCAGCAGCCGGGCTGTAGGTGTAGATTTGTAGATGCGTTTAAGTGTTATTAAACGGGCTCCAACAAGCACAATAAGTTCTGTCAGATGGGCTAACAGATTCCTGACCACAGTGCACGATTACTGACCTGAGTGAATTCCTCCTTACTTCAAATCTAACAATTCTCTGCTTTCACTCCAGCAGCTACGGAGTTAAACTCCCATTGTCTAGTTAAGTCTTTATCACCACCAGCTTGAAATGACTTTGTTCAAAAAAATCTAAAAAATATTTGAAAATGAGCACTTGTTAGTTAAGATCTGTTGAATGAAACAAAGTGACACTGATAAACGTCCTAGTTTAACTGAGTGAACCTGTGAAATCCACATAGATATGAAATAAAGTTGTGTGATCAGAAGAGTTTAGTCAGACATGTGTCCATTTGTTAAGCTTCCCATATGAATTTTGTAATAATAATCCAATTTGACATTAATTGTCCTCTGCACAGAAAAGCCTCATATTTAGCTGTAGGGATGTGGAAAATAAAGAATGCTCTATTTGAAAAGTGGGTAAATTGAGTGCAGTGTGTTAGTCAGAGTGATCTAATGTAAACCACCACAGATGGACGCATCTGTGCGGGTTAGGGTCAGTAACAGACTCATTCCTCCCAGGTGTAATACTGAACGCCACAGGAAATTCTTCCTCCCTGTGGCCGTCTGACTTTATAATACATCTACCTCGGGTTGGGGAGGGACGGTGGGGACATAGGGATCTGAGGCCTTGCCCCCCAACGGTGACTCCCCCTCTCCCCCCTCAAACTGTTTCACTGCCACTTTATAGCATATAGCACAACACGTTGCTGTATATCATATAGTAGTAGTAGTAGCTGTAGTTGTATAGATTGTAATTACTCTTACCTCCCAGCCAGATGCACATTTTGCACCTTGTACCCTTCTCGTTTCATTCTGTATTGTAACTGTTGCACAGCAATTTCCCTCGGGATAATTATACTTTCATCTAATCTTTCCTGACACATGTGAAGACGGTCGTCTCAGTGACGTCATACTTTACATCCAATCACACACAAGAAGATTGTAAATGACGGTGGCCTTAGAAGTTATTTTCAGACAACTCTGCCGGTGTGAACAGCTGCAGCCAATTAGAGGACACCTGGGGGAGGGACAAAAGAAAGGAGTCATAACGCGGAGCTAGAGCGACAGATGAGAGCCGTGTGGAGTCAAGCTGCATCGGTGATTGAAGGCTTGTTTTCAAGGCGTTTCCAGCTCCACTCTACATGTTATTGCCCTCCGATTGTGATTTGTGTTTCGTTTGTTTGTTAGTTGTAAGTTTGTAGTGTTAGCGTCGGGAGGGCCAGTCAGCTGTAACCCGGCACCACGCAGCGGGCTTTTAAAATGCAGACTTCTGCGTGGTGTAACTGATGACGTGTGTGTATTCTAGGCGAGTTTGTTGGTGTTTTGTACTTGACACCGGAGTGTGACAGCTCATGTGCTCCATTCGTCATGTTACTGCACATATGTGAGTGATTGAGTGTTTGGAATGTGTTTATCCTCTCCCGTGCAGCGTGTGGCATCGGGGCGGCAGTAGCATCGTTCATAAAGAACACGACTTGCAACCGTTTAACTAGATAAGAGCTGGATTGCGTCATTTTTAATTCTTTATGGAATGTTTGCCATTTGCATTTTGGTTTGTCAGTTGATGTGGAGCTTGCGATGTTGAGCACTGAGTGTTTGATTGCAGTGATTTGTGATGAATGAGTGTATGTTTGGTGATTGAAATTGCGCTGTTTGCCTATTTTCCCTTGATTTAGTCTCAAGGAATGACTATATACTAAAGTGATCTAAATAATATATGGTATTAAATCCAGCATAAATGTGTGATGAGTTGTCTTTCTTAATTATTGTAGGTCAGATGCGTTGTGTGTATCCTTAATCATACAGAATGTGTATTGCTTTTGGTGAGTTGTTTGTAAATGCGGTCCTTAATGAATGTGATTGTCAGTGTTGTTTCCATTGTATTCCACATGTTGCATATAACCTATGGTGAAGTATTGTAGATAAAGTCCCCTGTAAATGTTATTTGTGTGATGTTTGACATTGTGTTGTTACTTAGATAGTATGTTGTTTTTTTCCCTGTGGGCACGTTTGCATTGTATTGATGTCCATTTAAATATGGCATTTATTTGGTTTACACTGTGCCTGTGAATGAAGAAGTTAGTTCCTAAGGCATCCAGGTGCTTAATAGTGATTGTTTGTAATGTAATGTTTTGTCAGTGGTGGTGTGTTTTGAGTGGTGTTGTAGTTGTCATGCTATTGTGTAATGTTTTGTGAAGTACCCTTTTATGTCCACAGGGGGTCAGTATTTGTTTCCTTATGGGTTCCTTCAAAATGGATGAAGTCCAATAGTTTTTGTATGTGAATGTTTGAATGTACTTTTGGATAAAGATATTAAACAGAAAGAATTGGAATGGATGTAATTTAGTGAAATAGTTGTTGTAGTGTAAATGTGTTACATGAGCATGCAGAATGTGTAGTGGTGCAGGCTGCTTAAGTTTGTTTGTATGCCCTCTGAATGTAATTTCCTGAGCCATACGGGCAAAAGAATCCTTGTTCATCCTTTGTATGAGTTGATGGTTAACCCTGTGCAGGTTCCATAAGCGGTGTTGAGTGCATGATCAGGCTGTTTGTTCAGTGAGTATGAATGTTGAGTGTTAGTGTTGATGTGTGTGTGTGTGTTAAACATGAGATGTAAGTGCAACACGTGTATGTATATAAAGATATATCTGATACTCTAAGTGTGTTGTCTTTGTGCTCTTCCATCCAAATGTGTATTGTGTATACTCTTTCCTTTGTGTGTATTGTTGCATATTGGCTGCAGCTCTGCATGTTTTTCCCCTCTGAGAGGTAATTTGAGTGATCCTTGTCACTCACCCTTGTCACCCTAACCCTGTCCTGATGTCGACATGATTAGTAAGAGTTGTTGACATGGCTGATTGTCCACCCAAAGCAGCTGAAGAAGCCTCTTTTGTGTGAAGGTTTGTAAAAGTGTTGCTATCCAACACTCCCATTTAGCATGCAAAACATGTGAAATTGCTCAACATGAGCTTGTTGTTTTGTGTCAAGCTCACAGTAATACATTGACAGGATAACAAACAATGTTACTACTCATTTGAGTATTTTATTGAAACTTTACCTTTTATATTTGCCATTTGTGTCTGGCCAGCATTTTTCTTCCCGTCAGTCATTGTGTTGTGACGTTGGTGAGATGATTGGTGAAAAAAACAAGCATGTCACTATCAGCTTTTCCACTCCACATTCAAGCAATACCTTTATGGATAAAGTAATTTTTGTCAAATGATCATTTGTAGCCTTCATAAATGTTTGTGTTTATTTGTTGAGCTTGTATTGAAATGATGTATGAAAGTTACTGTTAGGGCTGCGGCAGCTAAAGAGTATGAGTTCTCCCCAATCCCCACCCTAAACTGAAATTTAAGTTGAGTGATGTTGTAAAAAGTCCAGCTGGCCATGATATTGTGGTGCATAACCCCTCCATTCCAGAACTGCGTAAACGCGGGGAGGTAAAAACCCCCTCCCCGCGGTTCCCCCCCGAGACTGTTGGGGGGGATGGAACTGGCCGTCCTCGGGCACTGCAGGGGTACCCCTGGCTTGGCCTTTGGACAGCCTCATCCCACCCTCCTCAACACAACGTGCCATCAGGGAAGAGCAGTTTGACATTCTCAATTTGAGGCTAAAAGCCTTGGCTGAAGTCCCATCTGTGTGGTTGTGAGGCAGCAGATGAAGTCAACCAGCTACAATGCAGTTAGCTGAAAGAGTAAAGCTGCCCTCTTCCAACCAGAAGGTTGCAGGTTCAAACCTTGTCTCAGGGTTAGGTAAGGTAAAAGAAGTGCTTTTGCGTGTACCAGACACTTGTGAACTGGCACACGTGTCCAGTTCAGAACTGTTCGATACTCTACTCTTCATGATTACCATAAATTTGAAGTCATTTCATTGAATTATGGGTCTTTTATCGAATTTTATAACAGGGTTAGAGTTAGGGTGAGGGTTAGGGTTAGCTAACCTAACCCTAACCCTCACCCTAACTCTGAAACGATTGGTCTGCCTGGAGGTATACGGTGAGGTAAGCTCCATTTAGCCGGGTCTTTGTGGATCTTTGGTAACAAATAGAACCGTCTGGGTCTCGGTTCTGAGTCGCCGATGAGATAAGCTCTTTGCTTGGCGTTGATAAATTACTTTTCATAAAGTTTTGGGATAATTTTGATCATCAGAGGGATGGTTTCTATGTAGATGGGGTTATTTAATTTTAGATAATAATTTTTATCATTCAGTTGTCTATAGCCCTCCCACAAATATTGCTGTCCATCAAGAATAACAACCACACTGCCCTTATCTGCAGGTTTGAGAACTATCTGTCTGTTATTCTGGAGCTCCAATAAGGCCTCTCTTTCTCCCTCCGTGATGTTAGGGGATTCAGAGCGTGAGACAAAATGTCTGCTAAAGGCCTTGGTGTCCTTCTCTATCAGTGACACCACATCCAGGGACAGTGCCGCCTTGGGGGGTGTCCAGCTGGATTTTTTAATAAATGGAAGGGGAGGAGAGGTTTTATCATTTTTAAAATAGGAGGTAAGTTTTATTCTCCTATGATAATTTTGTAGATCCCATCTACCTTGTAACTTTTGTTTTTTGTTATCCAATTTCAGAACTGGGATGAATGTGAGGCCTTTGCTCAGTAGGCTAAGCTGATCAGAGGTAAGTACTATGTCCTCACTCAGATTCATCACATTTCTTATCCCCTCCTGTGTAGGCAGGCTTGTGGGGATGTCTAATTTAAACAGCTGCACCAGTGCTTTAGCATTTCTGTTGCTGTTTCCTTGGTCCAGTGTATTTTGTCCTTGATCTCTGTGTCAAATTTGGATCCAGGTAATGCAGGTAAGTATTTCAGATTTTTGATTATGTGTGTGTTTAAGTGAGTTAACTGTTCCTTTTCTCTAGCAGGGAGTGCCGCAGAGAAGTTGATCTCTGGGACCCAGATCTCTGCATCGGGAAATTTGCTTTTTGTAGCTCTCAGAGCTGCCTGCATTTCTTTGATTGGCGTTATAGCCGTCGCTTGTGAGCTATGATTTATGCCAAATGATGAGATCACCTTGGTTACTGGTGATGAGACTATTGCCTTAGAGACAATGCTTTCCGCATGCCTGAATGTAGCGCCTGGATAGGCATCTATTTGGAGGTTGTCATTTTTGAAAGAGGATATCCTGGCTAAGTTGGAATCACCTATGAGAAGCCACTTTCTACTTACCGACAGGGCCCAGTCTGCGGTCTTCCTATTTGTTTTGATGTGGCGTGTGGGTTTCCGTGCGGTCACATCCTCAGCAGGCTCAGCGGTTGTCTCACGGGCAAGAGTCTCATCCAGAAGAGACTGTGTGGTTCTCACCAGACTCTTTTTTCTGGTGGTTCTCTTCTCTGGAGTGACCAAGGTAGGTGTAATTTCCTCTCTGGTTGGAGAGGAAGAGGGGGTGGGGGTGGGGGTCACGACATCCTCTTCGTCTCCCCTTAATGGGAGACCTGTCGTCTCCTCCATATCCTCAGCCTGGGTTTCCGGCACCTGAAGGTCTGGGGTCTGAGTAGGGGTGAGAGGGGAAGGGGAGATGGGAGACGACAGCTTCATCCACCACAAACTTAGACACGCATTCACACACTCACAATCCACCCACCCCCCTCTCCGGCAATATAAACTCGTCTCGGCGTTCCGGAGAAGCAAGAACCTAAAAGACCTACTTGTTTCTTCGGAACTCCGGGCGGCCCCTGAAACAGCGGCTCCTCCCCAAACAAGTGGATTCAGGAGGGTCGATCACGTGTTGGGGGGAGGAGTGTGTTTTATACTGGATCCTTTTAAAATCACAACCAAAAACATCGTTTACTGCATTGAATGCAAACATTGTTTTAAAAGATATGTGGGGGAAACAAAGAATGCACTTTTTTATCAGAATAAAGCAACATAAGAACAACATTTTACACAATAATAAAGACACTCCCCTAGTGCACCACTTTTATACTCACGGCATCCAGTTTTTAACTTTCTTTGGCCTGGAGAGCAGCATCCTGTGGAGCGACGGCATACGCAAAAGAAGAGAGAGAGTGTGGATCAGGAGGCTGAGAACAAAGATGCCAGCCGGTTTTAACGTCATTTAATTATTTATATTTTATTTACGTTATTTATATTTTAGCCGGTTTTAACCTTATTTAAGTATTTATACATTCTTTTACGTTGGGTTTTAGTCGTTTACGATGTTTAATGTTCTTTTTCCCTCCTCTCAATCTCCTTTTATTCCACAGTTTTATTCCATCTTTTAGATGCTGCTCTCCAGTGCTATTGGTTTTATTTCTTTGTTGTTTTACTCACTCTGACATGACCTTCCTGATCCACAGATGGAGCCAGCTTTTATCCACCTGTTTTTAGTCACTTTTAACAGCCAAATAACAGTGACATCATCTTTCCAGATGCCTAGATTCAGCAACCTCTTAAGGCATTTTATAAGTACCGTGGACAGCTCCTGTCGCCGTGGCCCAGTGGATCTAAGTCACTGGCCGACCGCGCACGTGACCGCGATGACAGGGGCCCTCCGGAAGAAAAGGGAGGGAGCCCGGGTTCATTTTATGTTCTTTTACTATTCTGTTTTTCATTTTATCGGGCGTGAAATGGTGTTTCTCAATCGTTTTTCCATATTTATTTATTTTTTGAAACATCTTACTTATTTATTATTTCTGTAACCCTGAGGAGACACAGAACACCTTAAATCACCCCCTCCTCTTTTAAGACAATAATAATGGCACCTTATTTATGTATGTATAATTTATTAGCATGTTTTATTACTCCTTATTTATTTACTTATTTATTTATCAATTAATCTTATTTTATTCATATCCTTATTTAATCTTATGGGGAGGGTTTTAGGACTTTTTTCTGTTGAAACAGTGGGAGGGGAGGGGGAACACGACTCACGACGGCGGGGAGGGATGGTGGCACCTTTCAGCCTCCAGGCAGCACTTATTTCACCTGTCTGTGTTTTTATACTCCTTATATTTAACCGTTTCTTTATAATATTGATTTCTTATATTTTACCATTATGTATTTTAATATGTGTTTTATGTTATTTTCTTACTGCATGAAGCACTTTATTGCACAGACAGGACAGCACTTTTGCTTGGAGACAGGGTCCACCACCCACTCAGCCTCAGGTTCGGACTACTCCGACTTTTACCGCCGATTTTAACTAATTTATCCTAACTCTCTTATCATTTTACAATTGCATGTGTTTATGTTATTATCTCTTTTATATTTATTCACTAGGAAGGGAGCGGTACTTTTACAGAATCTAGCTCTATTTTAGTAGACCACCGTGTGCCAGTGCTACACAAACGTTTTGCACGTACAACAGCAATCACATCACCGTACCTAACCCTAACCATAACTCTAACCCTGACCCTAACTCTAACCCTAACCCTAACTCTAACCCTAACCCTAACCCTAACCCTTTGAACCCGGGCTCTCACTAGGAAGGGAGCGGTACTTTTACAGAATCTAGCTCTATTTCAGTAGACCACCGTGTGCCAGTGCTACAGAAACGTTTTGCACGTACAACAGCAATCACATCACCATACCTAACCCTAACCCTAACTTTAACCCTAACTCTAACCCTAACCCTAACCCTAACCCTAACTCTAACCCTAACCCTAACCCTAACCCTTTGAACCCGGGCTCTCACTAGGAAGGGAGCGGTACTTTTACAGAATCTAGCTCTATTTCAGTGGACCACCGTGTGCCAGTGCTACAGAAACGTTTTGCACGTACAACAGCAATCACATCACCATACCTAACCCTAACCCTAACCCTAACTTTAACCCTAACTCTAACCCTAACCCTAACCCTAACTCTAACCCTAACTCTAACCCTAACCCTAACCCTAACCCTTTGAACCCGGGCTCTCACTAGGAAGGGAGCGGTACTTTTACAGAATCTAGCTCTATTTTAGTAGACCACCGTGTGCCAGTGCTACACAAACGTTTTGCACGTACAACAGCAATCACATCACCGTACCTAACCCTAACCATAACTCTAACCCTGACCCTAACTCTAACCCTAACCCTAACTCTAACCCTAACCCTAACCCTAACCCTTTGAACCCGGGCTCTCACTAGGAAGGGAGCGGTACTTTTACAGAATCTAGCTCTATTTCAGTAGACCACCGTGTGCCAGTGCTACACAAACGTTTTGCACGTACAACAGCAATCACATCACCATACCTAACCCTAACCCTAACCCTAACTCTAACTCTAACTCTAACCCTTTGAACCCGGGCTAGGTTAGGGTTAGGGTTAGGTTTGGGTTGGGGTTCGGGTTGCGGTAGAGACATAGTCTCTTGGCAACCCAGTGCACACTCCATCAATGCCAAAGGCCCAAACCAACACTCACTTCTCATTGAGGCCTGTAGGCCATAATGTTGATAATCTGGAAATCCAGATCCTCTCCTGTCTCCTTCTCTGTGAGGCGGTCCAATGGGGATTCTGCTGTAATACTGAAACATGCACTGAATCCCATCCGTGCAGTTTTAGGTGTTGCACTAATGGGGTCCTGGTCTCCATCAGGCTCCGGACATTGTATTTGTGTCTCCAGAGTCTGGTGGAAAGAGGATTGCCCGTTTCGCCAATGTATAGAGAGCCACATAGATTACAGGTAAGTAAATATACACAATTTTTGGATTTTAGACTGCCATATGGGCATGTCTTGTACACTTCTTGTGTGTGTTTATTTTTAACCCAATTTAACCGTTTGTATATTTGTTCCTTTTTGTTTGTTTTGTTTTCTAGGGGTTTGATTGCGGCTCTAATTAACAAATCTTGTAAATTTGGATTTTTTCTAAAAGCTGCAATGACCCTATGTGACTGCAAAGTTTGTCCCTTCTTCACAAAATCTTGAAAGTTATTTTTGACCACTCTGATTAACGCCCTAGAGGGTGTGGAGAATGTAGTAATCAAGGGCAAAAGGTCGAGATCAGATGGAGGTCTGCTTTGTAAGAAAGTCTTATAAGACCTCCTCAGGAAAGTTCTGGTGTATCCTCTGTCTCTGAGTGCCCTGAAAAGAATTTGGGTAGCCTCCTCAAAATCACTTTTCTGTGTACAAATTCGGTGGAATCTAAGTAATTGAGATTTCACTAATCCAGCGTACGTATGTTTAGGGTGGAAGCTGGATTTGTGTAACAGAGCGTGTGTGTCTGTTTCCTTAAAGAACACTTTAATGTCCAATGTGTTGGTTAAGGCAAAATGTGTACCTTTATAGGTAGTAGTGTCCAGAAAGTCTATTCTGTCCGAATTGATGACGGATTTGAGTTTGATTGAGGCATTGTGGTTGTTCAAAGTGGTCAGAAATTCCTTAAAATCCTCCTCTGGATAAGTCCAGATCCCCCAAATGTCGTCCAGATATCTATAATAGTGGGTGGGCCTCTTTTGGCAACTGGCCAATGCGGAGGCTTCCCACTCTGCCATAAAAAGGTCCGCATAGGCTGGAGCGAATTTTTTGCCCATAGCAGTTCCCTTAATTTGTAAAAAGAACTCTCCATTAAATTCAAAGTCATTCCTGGTTAAATTGATTTCTAATAGTTGGAGCAGTTCTTTGTCAGGCCTATGTTTGTCTGGGTTCTTACTAAATACATTTTTTATGGCTTGTAAGCCCTCCTTAATATCAATATTAGTGTACAGGCTGTCTACGTCCATAGTGAACAAAATTGCCTGCTGTGGAACTGTTATGGATTTAACTTTTTGGACAAAATCATATGTATCTTTTACATAGGAGGGGTGTCTTATGGACAGAGGATTAAGAAAATGGTCCAAATATTCAGCTGTGTAGTATGTTTCACTGCCACAGTCTGAAACGATTGGTCTGCCTGGAGGTATACGGTGAGGTAAGCTCCATTTAGCCGGGTCTTTATGGATTTTTGGTAACAAATAGAACCGTCTGGGTCTCGGTTCTGAGTCGCCGATGAGATAAGCTCTTTGCTTGGCGTTGATAAATTTCTTCTCATAAAGTTTTTGGATAATTTTGATCATCAGAGGGATGGTTTCTATGTAGATGGGGTTATTTAATTTTAGATAATAATTTTTATCATTCAATTGTCTATAGCCCTCCCACAAATATTGCTGTCTATCCAGAATAACAACTGCACTGCCCTTATCTGCAGGTTTGAGAACTATCTGTTTGTTATTCTGAAGCTCCAATAAGGCCTCTCTTTCTCCCTCCGTGATGTTAGGGGATTCAGAGCGTGAGACAAAATGTCTGCTAAAGGCCTTGGTGTCCTTCTCTATCAGTGACACCACATCCGGGGACAGTGCCGCCTTGGGGGGTGTCCAGCTGGATTTTTTAATAAATGGGAGGGGAGCAGAAGTTTTATCATTTTCAAAATAGGAGGTGAGTTTTATTCTCCTATGATAATTTTGTAAATCCCACCTACTTTGTAATTTTTGATTTTTATTATCCAATTTCAGAACTGGGATGAATGTGAGGCCTTTGCTCAGTAGGCTAAGCTGATCAGAGGTAAGTACTATGTCCTCACTCAGATTCATCACATTTCTTATCCCCTCCTGTGTAGGCAGGCTTATGGGGATGTCTAATTTAAACAGCTGCACCAGTGCTTCAGCATTTCTGTTGCTGTTTCCTTGGTCCAGTGTATTTTGTCCTTGGTCTCCGTGTCGAATTTGGATCCAGGTAATGCAGGTAAGTATTTCACATTTTTAATTATGTGTGTATTTAAATGGGTCAACTGTTCTTTTTCTCTAGCAGGGAGTGCCGCGGAGAAGTTGATCTCCGGGACCCAGATCTCTGCGTTGGGAAATTTGCTTTTTGTAGCTCTCAGAGCTGCCTGCATTTCTTTGATTGGCGTTATTGCCGTCGCTTGTGAGCGATGATTTATACCAAATGATAAGATCACCTTGGTTACTGTGGGTGAGACTGTTGCCTTGGAGACAATGCTTTCCGCATGCCTGAATGTAGCACCTGGATAGGCATCTATTTGGATGTTGTTGTTTTTGAAAGAGGGTATTGTAGATAAGTTTGAATCGCCTATGATAAGCCACTTTCTACTCACCGTCAGGGACCAGTCTGCGGTCTTCCTATTGGTTCTGATGTGGCGTGTGGGTTTCCGCGTGGTCACATCCTCAGCAGGCTCAGCGGTTGTCTCGCGGGCAAGGGTCTCACCCAGAAGAGACTGTTTGGTCCTCACCAGAAACTTTTTTCTGATGGTTCTCTTCTCTGGGGTGACCAAGGTAGGTGTACTTTCCTCTCTGGTTGGAGAGGAAGAGGGGGTGGGGGTCACGACATCCTCTTCGTCTCCCCTTAATGGGAGACCTGTCGTCTCCTCCATAACCTCAGCCTGGGTTTCCGGCACCTGAAGGTCTGGGGTCTGAGTAGGGGTGAGAGTGGAAGGGGAGATGGGAGACGACAGCTTCTCTCGCCTCGGTTTGGGCGAGAGGTGGGGGGCTGGAGAGGGAGGTGTGGCCTGAAAGAATTTTTCATTAACATCATCCACATCACTAGAGTAAACATCAGACTCTTCTTCCTCCTCCTCATCCTCATCCTCCTCACTACCATCATATTCCTCCTCCTCATCCACTTGAGGTGTAGGACCATGATGGTGTGATTGGGACCCGGGCTGTGTATGGCTGGTGCTGGGCTGTGAGTCTGGGACCTCCTCTGTTGTAGGAGCATCCTGGGGGGTTCTCAGGGTCTGGTGGAGGAGCCCCTCCACCTGATCCAATGTGTCCGACAGCAGTCTTTTGCCTAAACTGCGTCTGGCCCATTTCAGTGCTATGACCCAGGGTTCCTGCCAATCATGGGGGAAGCGGAGGCTAGCTAATTTAGCTGTCTCTATCATCAGGCAATCTTCATAATGCTCCCTTAAGATTACCATGGTTGTGTGAGCCCAGTTCAGAGCATTACCCTCTAATTTAGCCTGTGTTTCTTCCCTGGGAGATGATGGCTTAATGATATTGGAGAGGTGTGCTTTGATCTTCTCAATCGTGACCGGTGCCTCCTCTGCCAATACATTATTTTGATGGTGGGTCAGTTTAATTAGGGTGTAAATAGAGCGGACTTTTATTGTGAAGTCCGGGTCGTCAGATCGTTCTGTGGTGGTGGCCCTAGCTGTCCCTCTGTTATCCCGGGGCCTGCCCTGTCCCCCGTGCTTCCCAGACTGGTGTGTGTTTTGCTTTACATACCTCACCGGCCGTCTTTGAGCTGACGATCTGCGGGCACGGGGCCGCGTATCGCGGCGGGGTTGAGGTGTGTGCCCGCAGTCGTTGTCATGGTAGCGGCCGGCAGCCCTCCGGCGTGCCGGCTCACTACGTCCGACAGAGCTCCGTCTGTAACCCACATCGGGCTCATACCGATATCGTGGGCGAGGAGTCGGCAGCCTCGTCCGGCGTATCTCCATGAGCGGCCGCGGAGGTGAATGCCTGCGCGTGACGTCCACTCTACGGTCGTATCTCAGTGTAGATCCGTACGACGCACGCTCGTCCGACTCCTCTCTCCATCTTCGGCGTCCCACATCGGGCTCGAACCGATAAAGTGGGCGAGGAGTTGGCCGCTCCGTCCGGCGCGTCTGCCTGGCCGGACACGGAGAAGAGTGCCTGCGCGAAGCCTCCACTCTCCGGCCGTTTCTCAGCACAAACGCGTATGACGGACGCCCAAACGACTCCTCACCTCCTCCTCTTGTGCATCTCCGACCGGGCCTGGGCCGGTATTCGGGGTGCGAGAAGGAGGAATGTCCCACATGTTGCGATCGCATGAGCGGTTGCAGCCGAGCGGTCCCGGGGTTGGCTCCGCCTCGGCCACCATAACTCAACGCGAATTCGCCGGGTGGATGCTCACCTGACCACTGGTGGTGCCAGTGAGCGTCCACCAAATGTGGTGTATAATTTTGCACGGGCCTGTATCTGTTACGGCCCCGCCTGCGCGTGACAAGTGTCCACTGCGCCTCGTTAGCCTCGTTAGCATACATTTCGCTATCGGTCAGTAAGCACAATTCAACAACCAAGTTAAAAGTGTGAACTGTACTTACTTTTTTCGGAGTCTAGGGTGTGTAGGTCTCCTGTGGTAAAGGTGGTTATACAACAAGCAAGTATAACAACGCGTTTCAAATCTTTTTGATTCTTCGTCAGGTTAAGCTTGTTAACTAAACATCCGTTAGCAATGGAGGTCAAGTTGAAACGATCAAACAGGAAATAGGAGGTCACAATTTTTAAAGGTAACATCCGGGTAAGGTGAGGAGCTGGTCGCCATGTTGATCCAAGATGGCGTGCTGCACTCAGCCCGATCTGGGAGCCATCCGCTGTCCCGATCCTGGATGGTTTGTTGTTGTTCAGCCCGGCCTGGGAGCTGTCCGCTGTCCTGCTTTCTGAGAGGCCCTCTGCTGGACAACTCCTGAAATGAAAACTGCCTCCTGCTCTACTGTGATCTATGACCATCCATACTATTGTTATGGTGTTTTTCTCCTATTTTAATAACTTTTTTAATAATTAAATCTCCTAATAAAACACCATATATTATGTTCTATTCCTTCAACACCCTGTTTGGTTATATTTTTTTGTATTCTTATTAGAAATTGTTGAATAAAACATCTGTCCACCACAACATAAATTTTCAATAAAGAGGTTTGTATGTTTATTACCATTTTCTTACATGGATACAAAACCTGTGTTTCTTTAGGGTTAAAGTCTGTGGTTAGGGTTAGATGTATACTGTCCTCACTAGGGTTAGGGTTAGGGTTAGGGTTAGGGTTAGGGTTAGGGTTAGGGTTAGGGTTAGGGTTAGAGGGTTAGGGTTAGAGTTAGGGTTAGGGTTAGGGTTAGGGTTAGGGTTAGGGTTAGGGTTAGAGTTAGGGTTAGGGTTAGGGTTAGGGTTAGGGTTAGGGTTAGGGTTAGGTTGAGTGGTGTAAATGCTTTAGGTGCGTACAAGACGTTTGTGCAGCACTGGCACACGGTGGTCTACTAAAATAGAGCTGGATTCCGTAAAATTACTGCTCCCGCCCCAGTGAGAGCCCGGGTTCAAAGCAAAGTGACAGGTAAAAACAGAATAATAAATGGCATAAATAAATACCTATGTATATACAAGTAAAATGAATTAAATAATGCTGTTAAGAGTAAAAAATAAATAAATACCTAAATAAATAACATAGTAAAAAGTATATACACACACACACACACATATATAAAAGTAATTAATAAATATAAAACGAAGATAATAATATAAAACCATGCAGTTGTAAAATGATAAGAGAGTCAGGATAAATTAGTTAAAATCGGCGGTAAAAGTCGGAGTAATCCGAACCTGAGGCTGAGTGGGTGGTGGACCCCGTCTCCTGGCAAAAGTGCTGTCCTGTCTGTGCAGAAAAGTGCTTCATGCAGTAAGATAATAAAATAATAAGATAAAACACATATTAAAATACATAATGGTAAAATATAAGAAATAAATATTATAACGAAACGAATAAAAGCACAGACAGGTGAAATAAGTGCTGCCTGGAGGCTGAAAGGTGCCACCATCCCTCCCCGCCGTCTTGGGTCGTGTTCCCCCTCCCCTCCCACTGTTTCAATAAAAAGAATCCTAAAGCCCTCCCCATAATAATAAATAAGGATAAAATAAGGTGCATTGATAAATAAATAAGTAAATAAATAAGAAATAAGAAAACATGCTAATAAATTATACATACATAAATAAGGTGCCATTATTATTTTTAGAAAAAGAGGCGGGGGTGATTTAAGGTGTTCTGTGTGTCTCCTCAGGGTTAAAGAAATAATAAATAAGTAAGATGTTTGAAAAGGTAAATAAATATGGAAAAATGATTGAGAGACACCATTTCACGCCCGATAAAATGAAAAACAGAATAGTAAAAGAACATAAAATGAACCCGGGCTCCCTCCCGTTTCTTCCGGGGGGCCCCGCCATCGCGGTCACGCGCGCGATCGGCCAGTGACTTGGATTTTATTCAGAGGATTTTATCCCCGGGCGGGGTTTGAACCTGGGCCGATCGCGCACCAGCTCACGGAGCTTTCCACTGGGCCACGGCGGCCGGAGCTGTCCACGGTACTTCTAAAATGCTCTAAGAGGTTTACTGAATCTAGGCATCTGGAAAGACAATGTCACTGTTATTTGGCTGTTAAAAGTGACTAAAAGCTGGTGGATAAAAGCTGGCTCCATCTGTGGATCAGGAAGGTCATGTCAGAGGGAGTAAAACAACAAAGAAATAAAACTAATAGCACTGGAGAGCAGCATCTAAAAGGTGGAATAAAACTGTGGAATAAAAAAGAGATTGAGAGGAGGTAAAAAGAACATAAAACATCGTAAACGACTAAAACCCAACGTAAAAGAATGTATAAATACTTAAATAAGGTTAAAACCGGCTAAAATATAAATAACGTAAATAAAATATAAATAATTAAATGACGTTAAAACCGGCTGGCATCTTTGTTCTCAGCCTCCTAATCCACACTCTCTCTCTTCTCTTGCGTGTGCCGTCGCTCCACAGGATACTGCTCTCCAGGCCAAAGAAAGTTAAAAACTGGATTCCGTGAGTATAAAAGTGGTGCACTAGGGGAGTGTCTTTATTATTGTGTATGATGTTGTTCTTGTGTTGCTTGATTCTGATAAAAAGTGCATTCTTTGTTTCCCCCACATATCTTTTAAAACAATGTTTGCATTCAATGCAGTAAACGATGTTTTTGGTTGTGATGTTAAAAGGATCCAGTATAAAACACACTCCTCCCCCCAACACGTGATCGACCCTCCTGAATCCACTTGTTTGGGGAGGAGCCGCTGTTTCAGGGGCCGCCCGGAGTTCCGAAGAAACAAGTAGGTCTTTTAGGTTCTTGCTTCTCCGGAACGCCGAGACGAGTTTATATTGCCGGAGAGGGGGGTGGGTGGATTGTGAGTGTGTGAATGCGTGTCTAAGTTTGTGGTGGATGAAGCTGTCGTCTCCCATCTCCCCTTCCCCTCTCACCCCTACTCAGACCCCAGACCTTCAGGTGCCGGAAACCCAGGCTGAGGATATGGAGGAGACGACAGGTCTCCCATTAAGGGGAGACGAAGAGGATGTCGTGACCCCCACCCCCACCCCCTCTTCCTCTCCAACCAGAGAGGAAATTACACCTACCTTGGTCACTCCAGAGAAGAGAACCACCAGAAAAAAGAGTCTGGTGAGAACCACACAGTCTCTTCTGGATGAGACTCT